>NC_056572.1:19465647-19680647 GCF_018340385.1 Cyprinus carpio | reverse complement strand
CTTGTTATTGAATTAAATGTGAATAGGTGATTCTGTTTAATGTTTAATGACTTAAAACCTTAGTTTCGTAGCTGATGCAGAGGTTAAAAGAACTCCATAATGATTTCAAAACTGATCATATATTTGGTCTTAATGTCCATGATGTATTAATGCAGTAGTTCTAAACCAACTTACAATAGGGCTTCAGAATAATTAAATTTTTAAAGTTAGACAAAATTAAATATTTAATATTTTAATTTAACCCTCTCAGCATTTTATTTTTTTATTTAAAACCCATTTGGAGGACCTGGAAATATAAGGAAGCCTAATCTGAAAGTGTAATATCTGGACCTGGAAAAGTCATGGAAATGAATACAATTTCCATAGCCATTTTTTTGATTATACAGTGTAGTAATATTGCCAAACTCTAAAATATTTTTTCAGGTAAACATTATGCATGAAAAAATATTCCTTAAGTTAATCACAACTGGAAATTAAGTACTACCCTTTTTTGTTTAATATTCTTTTTCACTCAAATAATATGTCACTTTACGGAAATAAAATGTGTTCTTAATGTCTCTGACAAGCATTTCTTTGTCTTATAAATGCATTGCTTGCAGTATATTTTCCAGTTGCTATGTATGATGCATTAATTGTTTCATGTGCATAATTGTATTTACATACACCACAGTTCAAAAATTTGGGGTCAGTAAACCTTTTTTTGTTTTTGATGAATAAATGCATACTTTTATTCAGCAAGGATTCAATAAATTGATAAAAAGCAAAAGTAAAAACATTTATAATGTTTACAGTAGATTTGAGGAAAGACTTATTATTTTGGTTTCCACTAAAAACACTGTGGAACATTTTCAACATTGATAATAATAAGATTTTTTTTGAGAAGCAACTCAGCCTATTAGGATCACGTGACACTGAAGACTAGAGTAATGATGCTGAAAATTCAGCTTTGCACCACAGGAATAAATTACATTTTAAAATATATTCACACAGAAGGCAATACTTTTAAATTATATTCCATAATATTACTTTTTTACTGTATTATTGATCAAATAAATGCAGCCTTAATTGACTTCTTCTTACAAAAACATAAAAATTGATACTGATCCCAAGCTTTTGAACAGTGGTGTATATATAATTGGCCTATAGAAATCTGACATATATCTTTATTCTAGGTTCAATAATGCAGACTACATCTCCAGTAACCCTGTACTGAGTGCCATCAAAGTGATTTACTACTGTGTCTTCGCGCTGCTGTACGGTCTGGCCGGCTCCTGTAGTGACGTAGTCATGGTAAATTCCACCTGGACGTTAGGTCACATTCTGGCTCTGTGGCGCGCTCCTAACCGCACCAGTGTGGTTTATCCACCATGTGACGTTCAAGCCTTCCTGGATGTCTCTATTAGGGACGAGGATGAAGAGAAAGAGAGAAAGAAGTGTCACTCTGTGGTCTCCGTGGGTCAGTTTCGGCCTGAAAAAGACCACCAACTGCAGATCAAGGCTTTTAGAAAGCTTCTGGACAGGAAGGGGGTGGAGCCTGCTGGCCAAGAGACCGTGAAGCTGGTGTTGATTGGTGGATGTCGTAACCAGGAAGATGAAGAGAGGGTACAGATGCTGCGGGGATTGTGTCTGGATCTGGATGTGGCAGATAGGGTGGAGTTTAAACTCAACATCCCATTTGAGGAACTGAAGAAAGATTTAACAGATGCCACGATCGGCTTGCACACAATGTGGAATGAACATTTCGGTATTGGTAAGAAATATCATGCTCTCAGCAACACTGTACAGATGTACTTTAGAAAAAAAATCATGAACAAAAAGATTGGTTTATGGAACCTGTAATAAAATAAATTATTAAATATTATACAATAAATTATTTTCTAATTAAGTTATTTTTTAAAGGTAATTAAAACAGTATTATATTAAAATATTAAGTTAAATATTTAATTAAACAAAAAAATATATACATATATAGTTTTATTTATTTTTAATTTATTTAATTTTTTTTGTCAGATACTAATAAAATTGGCATAGACTGTTTTTCTCTATAGTGCATATTTTCCAGTGATATTTTAGTATCATTGATATACATTTTAGTGTTTGTTAATATTTTAAATTGGTTTTTATTTTATATTTTCTGTTAATATCTTCCATTCTAGTTTTTTATATTGTTATGTTTTTGTCATTTTTCTAAATATTTCTTTAAATGTCTATATAGTTTTTATACATTTTTGTTTATTAGTTTTAGTGTACTTGCTCAATTGAAAAAGCTTTTTTTCTCATTTTATTTTTAACTTTATTTGCCCATCTTCTCCCACATCTCCACAGGTGTAGTGGAGTGTATGGCTGCAGGAACAATCATTCTGGCTCACAAATCCGGTGGTCCGAAGTTGGACATTGTAGTTCCCTATGATGGTGGTCCAACTGGCTTCCTGGCAGATGATGAAGACAGTTATGCAGAAGCCATGGAACGAATCCTTTCTATGACTCCTGCAGCTCAATTAGAGATCCAACGCCGGGCGCGTCTGTCTGTCACCCGCTTCTCAGACCAGGAGTTTGAAGGCTCATTTCTTGCAGCTGTGGAGCCTCTAATGTCAACACTTAAGACTGTGAGTGATCAAGCAGGGGGTCATGGTACTCTGGTACATCGTGAGTGAATATAGTGAATCAGCCTGATATAGTTCAGTCTAGTTCACAAGTGTGTGCTGGCCCCATAATGCTGACTCCAAATCATTCCTTGTCTAGAGCAGAAGTGAGCACTACCTGTTTTGTGTAAATTTGCTCTTTAAGTAACATCACTAAGGTAAGTGGGAAAGCCAGTTCTTTTGAGATGCCACCTTTTGCTTTAATTTAATGACAAGCATGACACTGGATGACAGATTTCTGCAAATAAAAACAGAAAGCAGTAGATTTTGTTTAATTTAAAAGCAAACGTGCAGTTTTGTCTTCATATCCATTATATGTACATTATAGATGATAGTGTATTATTATAATAGGCTTTTTTGTTTTTGTTGTATTGTAACAGGTTTCAGAGAGTTACACCGCAAGACTAAAATGTATGAAAAAAGTGATTTTTCTCTTGGTAGATTCAAACATTATACCAGTGCTTTATGTTTTGTTTTGATTTTTTACAATAAATGAGTGGTGGTCTGGAAATATAAAAAAAGATGTTTGTCCTGTTTGTTGGAAAATAGTTTGTATTCACTATTACCACATCATTTTTAGAAGCAGTATTTCCATGCAATTATTACATTTATTGTTATTACATTGAAAAGTTGTGCACAATTCTCATTTTTGTCATATACTGCTGTCCAAAACATTTACATCATTAACCAGCCTCCAGTAATAGATAAGAATTCTTTTTACAATATAACTGCTGTATACAGAAAAGCCGTCCCAGGAGCACAGATTCTGGGTAAGGGAAGCAGTGTTTGTAGACAGGAATAGTGAGAGAGAGGCCAAATTAAACAGTGCGTAGTATCTGGGAAAAGAGGAGGGAACTGAGAGGGTTGAGAGTATTTGACGAGCTAGTAACAAAATTCTACCTTCAACTTTTTGTAAAAACCTAACAAATCAAATGTACTAAATGAAACAAGTACATTTTTCTTAAAATACTGAAAGTGCATTGTACTTGAAAGAAAGTGAACTCTTAAAAGTCAATATCTGATTATATTTAGCAAAACTCAAAACTTAAGTTACAGCAGACCTTATTTTCTCTGCATGCTTTGCTTCAGACTGTTAAAGGAGATTAAATGTTGAGACTGTTGTCCGTGTGTTTTTGCATACAGAAAACACAGATTAATAGGGGAGGTCTCTTAGTGTTTTAGATTTTATGCAGTTTTATCAAGTTACACAAGCTACAGAAAGTATTTGAACTGATTTATTAACTGGTTTCCTTTTTTTTTGTGGACTCAAATTGAACAAGATCACAGTACTAAAAAATATATTGATTTTAAACTTTAAGGCAATCAGTTTCCTCAAATGGTAAACCTTAACTAACACCGGAGATTAAAGTGTGCATGTGGAATAAATACTTTCTAATATATTATTAACAATACTGTATATACAAATGTTTGTAAACATTATGATTTTAAAATGTTTTTAATGAAGTCCCTTCTGCTCACCAAGGCTGCATTTATTTGATCAAAAATACAGTTAAAACCATAACACTGTGATAGAGTATTATATTGTAATAATAATTCACAATATTACTGTTTTACTGCATTTTTGAGCACATAAATGTGGACAACTGGATTAGCAAAATAGAAACCAGTGAGAAAATTTGGACAACTTCTACTAACAACTGAGCATCAGTGACTAAAAATATAAGAACACTATAAAAATAATAATAATTTTTTATTTTATTTTTTTCAAGTTGTATGTAGTACAGAAAGTAGCCTACTTTTAGAGTACATTTTACAAGAAAATACTATTTCAGTCTGTTTCACATTTAATTCAATTTTCACATTTAATTTGATGTTACTTTGTAATTAATTGTGAAATTTACTAGCAACTTATGAGTTAAAACCGTTTTTTACAACATTCATTTATTTCACTGAATGCTTCAGGGAACAAGGTTTTTTTTTTCATAATATTTATTAACTGCAATATTTGTTGGCCGAAACAATATTTCTGCCTTTCACATTTTTACCATTTCATAATTCTTGTACTGTTAAATATTTGATAAAGTCTATAGGCCATTTAATGTCAAATTCCATTGTAACAACCCAGCATAGTGTGGCAGCACCTCCATTAACAGGACATTCACAACTGTCAACATGTTCAGTGAACTCTGAACATAAGTATCATTATTCCTAAACAATAACTGTAATATTTTAAATATGTTTAACAGACTTTACAAAAATAAACCAACTCTATGAAATACTCACAGAGGTAAGAAGTGAAAATTAGCTGTAACAATTCATGATTTATGAAACTGATTTATAACAAGGAACTTGTCAAGCCTTCCCTGAACACTGCTCTGCATCTGTTTATATGAGTTCTCAGAAATTACTAATTGTTAAGAAAGCAGATTTCATCTTGCCTTATGACGAAATATAGGTGTCTGTTCACTTTTCATCAGAGTCACAGATTTGATTTCACTGTCAAGAAAATATATTGATCTCACTATTAAAACTTAAATGTGTCACTCCCCATCATGTTCTTGTTTGTAATTATTTGCTTGCCTCATAGTCCTCTAGACATTCCTCTGTTCAGCTCCCCTTTGACCTACAAGTGGGAGAGAAACTTCATATTTTGTGCACGTTAGTTTGCAATCATTTATAATTTCACTTTTTCAGATGCAGAAGAAAATCAGAAAGAAAAGTTTTAGATAGAAATTAAAAAAATTTTGCGAACACATACATATTACACAATCATTTTTGAAATTAGATTATCAGAACATATTCTGGGTAAAACAAGCATTGGGTCTGTATGACAAAGTTCCTCTTTATCTAGGTGTGTACGAACAGGAGAGAGAAGCCAAATTAAACAACGCCTTGTACACAGAAAGGAGGAGGAGAATTATAAGAGCCAGAACAGTTAAAAACAGGACTGTGTGGTAGTAAGAGCATCCAGTCTGGCATGAAAATGAGGTGCTGTGTTTTACTGTTTCTGCTCCTGCAGGTTTTGGGAGGTTTAGGTGAGTGTGATCTTGATATATTATTAGCAAAGAGTGTAAGACAGAAATACTCTGGTAAGACAAACAGTGGAAACATATATGCAGCTTTCATACTTTGCTAAAATAAAAGTGGTTAAAATTACTTGGATTTGTTTTAATTATTATAAACTCTTAACTTTAAAGTCTAAACTTCATGATTTTTAATCTCGTAAATCATTAAAGGGATAGTTCACCCAAAAATGAAAATGTGATTTTTATCTGCTCACCCCCAGGGCATCCAAGATGTAGGTGACTTTGTTTCTTCAGTAGAACACAAATTATGATTTTTAGCTTCAGGCGTTGCAGTCTCTCAGCCGTACAATGCTTGGCAAATGGTAACAAAATCTATGAGAGTAATTTTATGAAGCCCCTCCCTCAGAAATAGGCGATGGGCTCTGATTGGTTAGCTACCCCTGTGTGTTGTGATTGGCTAAACTGCCTCTAGTGCATGTCTAAACATCCCGCCCCTCACCTTAGCGGCATGTGCTCCGGTTGTATTTTAAACAACAGCGTTGTTAATATTGCTTATCAGTTTGAGCCGACTGAGAAGCAGAGGATATTATTGAAGAGGATCGTGCAGAACCTGTGCAAGCACGGCTTTTAATGGTAGGCCTATGCTTTTTGTTTGTTGTTGTCTCATACTTGGCTGTATGTCACGTCACTTCACTTTACTTGCTTTTTGTGGATTATGTTAATTTTGCTGGTTGTTTTATAGTAATAAAATTGGACTGGTTTGTTATATTTAAGGGGTTTATTCTGCTAGAACAACCGGCTGGATGTACATTATCCCTTACATGTAAGTAAAGTGACATACAGCCAAGTATCCAAAATAATTAAGACAATAAAATAATTAAGACGAAATTTTTTTAAAACCTTGCAAGTTTGTTAGTTCTCTTATAATCCATTACAGTGCACAAAACAATCATGGCAAAATGGCAGCAGCTGGGTTTGTAGGAAACGAGAGCAAGTCCGTGATACCAGGATGACATTATTAAACAATTGTACACTATTTTGAATCAAGTTTTAAGATTTTATTAACTAAACAAACGGAAAGCTTCCACCAAGAACAAAAATAGTTCAAGCAAGAGTACAGCACTGACTGCTGTTACCCGGATGAGCCTGTGTTATTAGCTTTAACGGGTTGTTATCCAGGGATAACATACCTCGGAATGTCGCGGCTGACCAATCAGAATCAAGTATTCCACAGAGCCGTGTAATAATAGCTTTTAATATACGGTTTTATCCTGATTAAAGCTTTAATACAGTATGGCAACTGCACGCACGTCCATGTTTAACGCTTTTCATAGCTATGTGAGAATAAGTGTATAGTTGTTGATTGTTGGAGCTGAGTTCATTGTTGGAGCTGAGCTGAATGAGAGAAAGAGATGCAACGCTTGTGCAGAGCAGGTGGATGCGAAGAACAGTATTAAGAACCGCTGCTTTAGAACATTAATTTTGAAACTTGTGACAGAATCGTGATTCATATATGAATAGATTTGTACGTGCACCTCTAGTTTTCTCTTCCTCTTCTCTAAAGCAGCGCAGCATGGCCTTGCCCCCTTTGCAGCCTTTTCCAGGGGGCAGGGTTTATCTGGGTTTGTTATGTCACAAACCCAGGAAGTAACTTGTTGTAGTCCCTACCAGTCATTTTTTGTAGGCATTAAACTGCCAGAGTTTTAAAAGACTATATCTCTGTTTGTATTGAAGTTTCAACTTCGAAACTTTGTAGATATTGTTTATGCTCAAACAATCCCAATCAACCACCCCTTTAAATGAGTAACATGACCTTCAACATGCAACCATAGGCTTTCCTCTGTTTGAGCTCAGCTCAAAAGCAGATGATGCTCTGCGGATGGCACTCAATCGGATCAATGCACGCATTGCCACAAATCACCTCTACAGAGTGTCCAAGGCGTCTGTAAAGAGGGTCAGTACACTCTTACAACAACTGTTTAATTTCTGCATCTGTCAGAACTGGTGTAGGGTGACTAGTGAGAATCCAGTTATCAATGAGAGACCAGTAGACAAAGTATAACAAATTAATAGTTTAAAAAAGGCAACAAAACCAAAAATACCAATAGCAGCTTTCCAGTGGTCAGTGATTGTCCTGTAACAGCTGATCATTTGTTTTTATTTATCTTAAGATTGTTCCTCTGGGAATGGGCACATTTGATCTGCATCTGAGATTTGGCGTTAGGGAGACGGAGTGTCAGAAGAGCTCTGGGGTCGATCCTCAGGGCTGCATGTACCGCAAAGGTTTTTTTGTGGTAGGTTATCTCAAGATGTTCATTCACATTAATATCATATATGGTGTTTGTATGATAGAACAGCTGATGTACCAGGGTTGTGCACCATTCATAATTTAATTTATATCGCCTATAATATTTCAGTTCAAACAGAGAATTTGAATTGTGGAAGCAAAAAGACGTTTGTATAAACTGCTGTGAGTGATTTTAATTTTTAATATAAATTACCCATAAACGTTATCACACACAAAAATGATAATAATTGTGCATAAAACAACAGCTAATGATATTTGTATTTAATTTATATACATTATATTGAATATGATTATATTTCATATTCTATTTTTTATTTTACAGACCATGGTGGAAGACCATATTCCCAAATTATGTTGAGATTATTTACAATACAGGCCCTTCTCAAAAAATTAGCATATTGTGATAAAAGTTCATTATTTTCCATAATGTAATGATAAAAATTAAACTTTCATATATTTTAGATTCATTGCACACCAACTGAAATATTTTAGGTCTTTTATTGTTTTAATGCTGATGATTTTGGCATACAGCTCATGAAAACCCAAAATTCCTATCTCAAAAAATTAGCATATCATGAAAAGGTTCTCTAAACGAGCTATTAACCTAATCATCTGAATCAACTAATTAACTCTAAACACCTGCAAAAGATTCCTGAGGCTTTTAAAAACTCCCAGCCTGGTTCATTACTCAAAACCGCAATCATGGGTAAGACTGCCGACCTGACTGCTGTCCAGAAGGCCATCATTGACACCCTCAAGCGAGAGGGTAAGACACAGAAAGAAATTTCTGAACGAATAGGCTGTTCCCAGAATGCTGTATCAAGGCACCTCAGTGGGAAGTCTGTGGGAAGGAAAAAGTGTGGCAAAAAACACTGCACAACGAGAAGAGGTGACCGGACCCTGAGGAAGATTGTGGAGAAGGACCGATTCCAGACCTTGGGGGACCTGCGGAAGCAGTGGACTGAGTCTTGAGTAGAAACATCCAGAGCCACCGTGCACAGGCGTGTGCTTTTGAACCAGAAACAGCGGCAGAAGCGCCTGACCTGGGCTACAGAGAAGCAGCACTGGACTGTTGCTCAGTGGTCCAAAAAGTACTTTTTTCGGATGAAAGCAAATTTTGCATGTCATTCGGAAATCAAGGTGCCAGAGTCTGGAGGAAGACTGGGGAGAAGGAAATGCCAAAATGCCTGAAGTCCAGTGTCAAGTACCCACAGTCAGTGATGGTTTGGGGTGCCATGTCAGCTGCTGGTGTTGGTCCACTGTGTTTTATCAAGGGCAGGGTCAATGCAGCTAGCTATCAGGAGATTTTGGAGCACTTCATGCTTCCATCTGCTGAAAAGCTTTATGGAGATGAAGATTTCGTTTTTCAGCATGACCTGGCACCTGCTCACAGTGCCAAAACCACTGGAAAATGGTTTACTGACCATGGTATTACTGTGCTCAATTTGCCTGCCAACTCTCCTGACCTGAACCCCATAGAGAATCTGTGGGATATTGTGAAGAGAAAGTTGAGAGACGCAAGACCCAACACTCTGGATGAGCTTAAGGCCGCTATCGAAGCATCCTGGGCCTCCATAACACCTCAGCAGTGCCACATGCTGATTGGCTCCATGCCACGCCGCATTGAAGCAGTCATTTCTGCAAAAGGATTCCCGACCAAGTATTGAGTGCATAACTGAACATAATTATTTGAAGGTTGACTTTTTTTTTTGTTTTAAAAACACTTTTCTTTTATTGGTCGGATGAAATATGCTAATTTTTTTGAGATAGGAATTTTGGGTTTTCATGAGCTGTATGCCAAAATCATCAGTATTAAAACAATAAAAGACCTGAAATATTTCAGTTGGTGTGCAATGAATCTAAAATATATGAAAGTTTAATTTTTATCATTACATTATGGAAAATAATGAACTTTTATCACAATATGCTAATTTTTTGAGAAGGACCTGTATATTTATATAATTTACATTATATACATTACTGTTCAAAAATTTGATGCCAATAAGGACAATATTACAGTTTTCACTCTTGTTCAAATTTCTTTTCTTTTTTTTTTTTTTTTTAAACAGTTTACCAACTTTCCGTTTGGCACAGCAGTTAATTTGAAATTGAAAAGGCACTAAAACTACCAAAACACTTAAAAGTGTCTTCATACATCTTAAATCAAGTCATTTTTCATAACACTACCCAAGTTTGTCACCTAGCAAACAGTGTAACCCATGAAACAATGACCTAAAAACACTAACAGATAGCATCAAACAATATTTTCTTTTGTATAATTCCTTAACAAAGCAAGAATGACAGCTCTCCACTGTTTACAGTTCCCTGCAGTAAACGTTACACGGTCCATATTTACATTAAAGTACAAAATTATTCCTAAGTTTCCACTTTTTTATAGATGGTAATGAAACTGAAAGACTAACACTTGTGTAGTTATTCAGCTACATCTAATTGGTTGATAGCATTTCATTTTTTTAGGTTTAGAATATATGTCAATATGGTATTATGTAGAAATGCAGCAAACTGCTGTCTTGTTTACTTTATCCACAGATGCTGTTGTGCTCACTGTGTGAAGAGCTTTGACAAATTGGCCCTAGCAACTGTAAAAAACTGTACCGACCCTAAACTTCTGAGTGATAGTGTATATCACAAAACATGTTGGACTTTAAAAAAAGTCATGTTATGTGTGTTGAATTTGCAGCAACATTTTTAAAATGTGTATATTAACAATGCTTTATAGAACCTTGCACAATGAAATAAGTAATATTGATTAGTGAACATTATTTGATTCTTGTCCATACCATTGGTAATTTAGTCGGAGGCAGGGTGCTACATCAGAGCCAGAGTGAACCAGAATGTCACTCGCATCATCTCTCTCAGATGCACAAAGGCTGACAGGTCAAGCTCTGAGTCCAGTGAGGAGGTGAGTGTCAACATAAAGATAATATTTCACCATGAGCATACAAACATTTCCATGAGTAGATACAGGCCAAAATGTAAGTGTCTAGTATACAAGCAGGAAGTGCTAGAATGAAGTGCAAGTTTGCATCTATAAATGTTATTTGATTAAAGGGGTCATATGATGCGATTTCAAGTTTTCCTTTCTCTTTGGAGTGTTACAAGCTGTTCGTGCATAGATAAAATCCCTGAAGTTACAAAGACTAAAGTCTCAAACCCAAAGAGATATTCTTTATAAAAGTTAATACCCCTTCCACACCTTCCTTTAAACACACCACTACACCTCTACATCACTGTGTGGGAAGATTTGCATAACACCACCCAAATGTTCACGCAAAGAAAGGAGGAGTAACGTTGATTCTGTTGATTATTGATGCTGCTGTTGCCTCCAAGTCGTGGAGACGCTGTTTCGTTGTAAAGGCGAAACTACTTTATTTGGCCTTCCAAAAGAGGGCACAACTAGAAATCAGTGGTTAAGTTGTATTTACAACACTGTTCCAGAACAGTTCAAACCAAATATTCGTGTGTGTGCAACGCATTTAAAGGAGGATTGTTTCATGAACCTACAATGCCGGCTTTTCTGACTTGCAACCTGTAAGTATATTTTCATATTTAAAGAATTTTCCACTGATGATTCAAACACGAGTTTTGAGCAGTGTAGAGTAGCGCTTGTTGTTTGTCGTTTCTCCGATCACAAATGCAGACAAAAGGTTTTATGTTTACGCAGCACGATACGCAATGTGTAAAAAGACAACAGAAGTCATTATAATCCATAATTATAACTCCACTGGATGCAACAAATGCCTCGTTTGTAATGGGTTTTATTGTTTTTGTCTCGTCGTGCCAGGACACAGCATCATAGTATGGTAAAGGGCGTAACATTTCCGTCACACGCTTGAGGTATTCGGCCAATCACATTGCACTGGATAGCTGGCCAATCAGAGCACACCTTGCTTTTCAGAACGATGAGCTTTGTAAAAATCAACGTGTTTCAGAAAGGCGAGGCATAGAGGAGCCACAATAATGCACAGTATGTGGAAAATGTGTTTTTTGAACCTGTTATTCCAAATACACATTAAATTTAAATTAATACAAATTACAATGTTCTTTTTTGTTTTTTGATATGTCATATTTCCCATTAACTATTCATTGAATATTGTGCATTAGTTTGTGAACTGTCAAGGATAGTTAAATAAACTGAAAATTTTATTTTAATTTTATGTAAATAAATTTTCATTTATAAATGCATGACTAAACAATTAATTAATTGCTGACAACTTTCCGCCAACAGGGGGGGCTAGGATTATACTATGATTTAAATCATTTTGGAACTGGAGGTAAATAAATTTGTCATCTTTCATACTTTCATATTTGGTGTATAAATATTGCAATCACAATGTTAATAATACTTTGTAGACCGCACACATTCAACTTCAGCACCAAGCATTAATGTGGCTCCACCAATACATGTGGGTCATCATGACAACACTGAAACCAACCATGTTCGTGGAGAGAATTTTGACAATCACCTTCCATATCACTGACCTGCTGGATGAAATCACATGAAGATTCTTCACCTTAAACATTAAGGTGCTACAAACATAAAGCTAAATGAAAAGACTACTGTACTAAGGATTTTGCCAATGGCTACCAATAACTACATCCTCCAATGAAACATGAAACAAGATTATTCAATCTGTGAGATATGAATACAACTAGAAACCTGCTGGCATTAACCTCTACAAGAAACCCAATAAAAACAGAAACATGGATGATATTAACATATATAATTTCATTTTAAATTACACATTTTGCAGAGAGATATGCAGAGCATGATGTTCATAGACCTTCGATGGATCATGACTGGATACTTCAATAATTTAAATATTAACTTCTGTTAGTCACTTCTCAACAGCCTGAAAAGTTTCATGATATTGTAAATACATTCAATAAACAAATTCTTCAAAATCAAATGTGGACATGAGATAATATGCATACTTGTTTGTACTAATACAAAGTAGCTCTTATAGAGCCATTATAGGTGCTCACTGTAAGATTATGAAGTTGCATGTCATGTATAAATGAGAAAAATATGTCAGAATCCTTTAAAAAGTAAAACCTACAGGGAAATTTTACTTCCTAATGGTCTTTTTTTGTAAGATGATCATATTTTTTATCGGTTATTTGATACGCATTATCTAGAATCTTAAGGCATGGCTGTATTCATGAACCAATACTACAGGTTGTTATACAGGATATAAGATAAATCTATGTGAATAATGATTGTGTCATTCAGTCACATGGCTTAAAAGCCTATCTCTCCATAGGTGAACAATTTGTAAAAGTCAGCATGAATGTTCACCAGTGGAAGTAAGGACCAACATGGAACAGCAAGGCAGTAATTTGTTTTACCTAAACAAAGATACTGCTGCAAATGAGAATATCTACAATTTAAACAGGTCTAATAAAAAAGCAAACATTCCACAGTCTCACAGAACTAGACACTGAGTCAACTCCCTGAACAACAAGTCCTTCATGTTACAGTTTTGACAATAACAACTAAAACGCATTTAAAGAAGCTCAAAGAACAATAGTGATCAAGAAACATTCTAGATGCCTCCACTGAGCACTGGATCTGCCACAAAAATGGTTAAAGTTGTGCCAAACTAATATACCAACCAAACACACTGTCTAAATCAACTAAGCCATCTAAAACTCCTCAAACAACAATAACCATCCAACCATTTAAAAAACTTCAGTCTGAAATAACAAAATCTCTTCAGATTATTAAATAACCAATAATATATAAACAATATAAAATCTAAATTAAAAATCCCACTCAACCCCAGAGTTCAAAATGTTTGTCTTCCCAAAAAACAATAAGATTAATAGTTTAATGTAGTTTTGTCTTTCATGCAGTACCAAGGTGTTGAAGTGGAATCACTCAGTTGTTTGGAACTGGAACTGTTGCACTGTCACAAAGTCACAGTAAAGCCGAAACTTCTTGAGCTGTTTTGTACAGAAAAAGCCAAGCATATCAACAAAATGATGGCTTTCTCCTCTACAAGTCTATGACACAGACATAAAAATAGCAAGCAAGAGAGTCCAGGAAAAGTTTCAGTTTTCTAGTTTGTGAGTTTGGTGCTGTGGTCCCGCTTAGGTGGGGCAGGAGGCGGCCCTCGCCGTAGCGTTGCATAGCCTGAGATATTCCCGGACATGAAGCCACTATCACTGTGTCTCAGTTGATCATGCAGAAGCTCAGGTGGAGGTGGTGGCAAAGCCATGTCATCCATTGTGGCCACAGGGTCCAATTTGTCTCCAGAGACTCGCGAGGACTTGCGTTTCAGTGTCTTGTTAAGGTCCTCCAAGAAGTTTGGCCGTGTGGTGCCTTTGGGAGAAGAAGGGGGAATAGGGCCCCCTTGTATGGAAGGTGGTGAGAGTGTTGGAGACTCTCTAATAGTATTTTTACAGCGAATTGATGCTGGAGGTTGCGTCTTCTTCAGGGAACTCTTGCCCCAAGTAGGCTGGGGCTGAGGATTGACCACAGCCACCTTCGGAGACAAACCATTTGGATCACCTGGAAGGGGTGGTGGTGGAGGAAGGTCAGACTCCAGTGGGGGAGGGGGAAAGATGTCATTTTCTGGGGGTGGAGGGGATGGGAAGTCTGCAGTCGATTCCCGTTTCTGATTCAATTTGTTCTGCAAAGCCAAAGGAAGATTTGCCATATTGAGCTTCCCTGGTTTGGGGGGTGCACGAGGACCTGTAGAAAGCTCCTTGGAGGATGAGCTACTAGAGGTTGTTGTCGATGATGAAGCAGAACTAGGGCTAAACTTGCTCACCAAGTTCCTGCGGGACTCCTGGTACTCCACAGAGGCATTGTACTTCACACTGGAGTTGCGCTGAGGAGTCGGTGGAGGTTTCTTGACCCCTGCAGATGAGCCAGAGGGGGATTTCATGATAGGGGAGGCTGACATAGGAGGAGGAGGAGGAGGAGGAGGAGGTGGTGGTGGTGGTGGTGGCGGCGGAGTTGGAGGTGAAGGAAAGGCAAGGGTACTCTCTGGAGGAGGCGGTGGAAATTCAGGTGACCTATGTTGCTGCTGGCCTTGACCTACAGGCTGCCATTTTGGTTTAACCTTCACTGCAGGTGGGGATTGGGGAGCTTTGTGACTTTGTGACTCAGTTTGATTGGTCATTGCAGGAGATGCAACAGGAAACTGGCTAGCAAGCTGCTTAACCAGAGATGGCATTGATGAGGTTTGGCTGGAGAAGGGTAGTGTCTTGGAGATGCTGTGTTGCTTGGGTAATGTAGGTGGGGCTTGGTTCTTCAATGGTGCTTGAGGAGGCGGAGGAGGGGGTGGGGGTGGGGGAGGTGGTGGTGCTGGAGTTTGAGGTGATGGAGCTACTGGGGATACTGGAAGAATGCCGTACGAAGGTTTTGGTGCTGTCTGGGGTGGAAATCCACCAGTGAAAGTTTTAGGCAAAACTGCAGGATGAATTGGCAGCTGCATGGGAGCTGATGGAGGTGGTGGAGGAGGCGGTGGTGGTGGATTTGGAGCTGTATGGTGTTGAGGAGGGAGTGTAGGTGCTGATGGTGGCGGTGGTGGAGGGGGTGGAGGGGGAGGAAAATGGATCTGATTGGCTGGTTGTATTACATCCTGGGGTACATTGGGAAATTTGTGGGTAAGGACCTGCTTGTGTCCATTGGATATGAAAGTTGCATGTACTGTAAAGGATGGTGGAGGAGGTGGAAGACCATTAGCCTGAAGAGGGGGTGGAGGAGGTGGGAAAGGCTGCGACTGGATTGGCACTATGGGTGGAGAAGGTGGCAGGGGTTGTGACTGGATTGGCACTATGGGTGGAGGAGATGGTAAAGGCTGTGACTGCACAGGCATTATGGGAGGAGGAGGTGGTAAAGGCTGTGACTGCATTGACATTATGGGAGGTGGAGGTGGTAGAGGCTGTGACTGTATGGGCATTATGGGAGGAGGAGGTGGTGGAGGTGGAGGTGAGGGGGAAGGAGGAGGGGAGGACTGAAGAACTGTTGCTGGGGCTGGAGGACCAAGTTTCAAAACAGCCATGGCTGATCCAGGCAAGGGCATTGGGGCAGGAGGAGGTGGAGGAGGAGGGGGTGGGATGTTAGCCCCTGGTGGAATATTGTTTGATTGTGGTTTGGAGGCCAGTGGGACAGGTGGCACTTGTTGCTGGACTTGAGGCTGAGGCTTGTGGTGAATTGTGGCCTGAGTGGCATTCTGCAGCCGAGTGATAGTGCTGTATTTGGCAAACATTGTAGGTGTGGCATGGTGGGGGATATTGGAAATAGGAGGAGGAGGGGGTGGAGGAGGTGGTGGAGGAGGTGGTTGTGGGGCTGGAGTTGCTTGGGGTGTTACTTGTGCCTGTATCGGTGCCTGTGTCGGTGCCTGGGTAACACTTCCATGTGATTGTGGAATTGAATATGGATGTGACTGTTGCTGTGGGTGTGAATGTTGCTGTTGAGGCACATGATGAGAAGAATGGCTGCTATGGCTTGAATGGGTAGAACGGATAGATTCTGGCCTTGCCTGAACCAATATAAAAACAAGAAAAAAATAACAATACATTATTTCTTAATTTAATATCCTATCCGCCTTTAGTGTGGTTCATCTTACACTGTGGTGTCTTATCAAGAGATTAACTGAAGTAAAGTAAAGTTTAAGTAAAGAGATGTATCTCTCCAGAGAAAGAGGGACAGCTCACCCTTGTGCTCTCCTCTATTTGAGTCCCTCTCTTCCAGGCCTCAGAGAAGATTGAACTGACTACACTCTGGGAGCGGGCATGGGAGGATGAAGTACCATCTGACATACCACTGTCTGCCTGGCTAGAGTGTGACTGTGACTCTTTAAGCACAAACAAATATGCACAAACATCAGAAAGGAAAATGCTACATAATTTTTTTAATGATTTTCAATTGAAAAAAGAAAAAAAGATTTCATAAACGAGTTTACAAAGGTCAGGAATCTGGTTCAATTTACTCACCAGGTATACTGACTGAGCTTGTTCCTGACTTGATGCTGGTGCTGGAGAGAGAAGACCAGTCATAGGCAGCCTCTGTGCGCTTCATGGCTTCCTGATAGTTCACATATAATTGCTTCCCATACTGTACATAAAACACATTCAATTATGAAGTTATATAAACCCAACATATACACATATATGGTTGAAGATGAAACAATTTCCAACATGAGCTCTGGTTATAAATTCCTTTCCAAATACAGAAGAGTTACAGTTATATAGATAATGTGGAATATTAGATCATTTCAGAGGAACATGTTTTGAGGCCACAGGTTTCATTTATTGGACAGAAAACATAACAGACAAGCTATGGGATTACCTTAGCAATACGAATGCCATTGACCCATTGGTGTAGAGTTCGGACATCATCACAGCACAAGTATTTGATATACTGTGACTTCTTCTGGATCTGAGGGTGCTGTGGGCACAATCAACAATATTACCAAGAGACTGAAGACAGACATCAATGGTTCATAGAACTTTTCTTTAGATTGCTAATACTTATGAACCACTAGAGGGCAGTAACAATGATTTAGACCAGGGTTTTTTAAACCTATCCTGGAGCACCCCCAGCACGGCACATTTTGTATGTCTCATTCATCAGACACACCCAATTCAGGTCTTGCAGTTTCTACTAATGAGCTAATGAGTTGAATCAGGTGTGTTAGATGAGGGAGACATATAAAATGTACAGGCCTGGGGGTCCTATAGGACAGGTTTGAAAACCCCTGGTTTAGTTAATATGAATAATGCAAAGCCATCTGTCACACAATCATATGTGAGTTGTCCATACAGTTAGCCACCTGTACCAGTTTTTTTATTTAGTTTAAAAAAAATATATGTTCACAAATGTAGTCCATGGCCCATCCCATCCATCTCCTGTCCCAGGATAGCTCTCTGGGCTTGGCCCATGAGAGGTGGAATTTGAATGCAGCAGGTCTGCTCTATCAGTCATACATACTATACAGAGTGCTAAAGCCTCCTCTGCTCGCTCACTCTATAGCAATAAATTGCGAGTCTTTAAAGAGTAGTGTGAGCAGAGTTAGATTGTCCCTTTTCAGTTCTCAGTGAGGGACATTTTATGCTTTCTCCAAGATCTTCTAGATGAGGGGAAGGCTTTCTCCACCATAAAGGTGTATTTAGCAGCTATTTTAGCTTGTCATGTCATGCATGGCAAAAAATCAGCAGGCCAGCACCATTTAATAAGTCATTTTATGAAAGGGGCATGCCATAAATAGCTGGTGTCCAGACAGATGGTTCCTTTTTGGGATTTATCCATCATCCTAAAAGCCCTTTCTCAACACCCTTTTGAGCCATTATAAGGAATTGGACTTAAGTATCTCTCTCTAAAGATGGTGCTGCTTATAGCTTTAGTAACAGCCAAGCGTGTGAGTGACTTACATGCTTTAAATTTAAAATTTAAATTTATGCATTTAGCAGACGCTTTTATCCAAAGCGACTTACAGTGCATTCAGGCTATCAATTTTTACCTATCATGTGTCCCCGGGGAATCGAACCCCCAACCAATGCTCTACCACTTGAGCTACAGGAGCACTTTGCTTTGTCTGTTGGCCTGTCTTATTTGCGGTTTGCTCCAGGGCACACTAAGGTTTCACTTTGCCCAAACCCTGCTTTTGTGCCTAAGGTAGTTGACTCAGCGTATAGGTGGCCATCTACTGAAATGGCAGCTTTTCACTTTCCTTCGTTCTCTTCTCCGGGGGGAGCAGAAGTTGTATTCATTATGTCCGGTACAGGCTCTTCATATGCATGTGAAAAGAACAGCAGTTTCAGGACTAATGACGAGCTATTTGTGTCTTGGGCTACTTGTCAATGGCTGTCTCACTGGATCATAGAGGCTATATTTTAGCTTATGTTTGCAAGGATCTTCAACCACCTAAGGGCTTGAGAGCAAACTCCACATGGGGTATGATTACATCGTGGGTCCTATTTAGGGGAGATTATGGTCAATATATTTGTTCAGCAGCTAGTTGGGTTACGCCACATACTTTTGAGAGGTTCTATAGACTGGACGTGTCTGAGCCATACTTGGCACATGCAGTGCTGGAAGTCGGTAGGTCTGTGCCCATATAATTGTAATGGATGATAGAAGTGAAATGGGTGCAATCCGGGAGTGGTCTATGTCTCCCATAGTGAAACGGTTAGAAAAAGAATGATGGGTTACTTAACATAAACCCGGGTTCTTTGATAACCGAGTGAGATGTTTCAGAAGCATTTCCCTCCTTGTACTGGCATGGGAAGAAATCTCTCTATAATGACTTTGGAAGGGGTTGAAGTGTGTGATATAGGTGGGGCGGAGCCTAGTCACAGGTCGACCTGTGTCAAAGACAGACATGGTGTCATAAGAGCTTCTGCAGTTGGTCACAGCCAAAGCGATTCCCATAGTGAAACACCTCACTCTGTTATCAAAGAACCCGGGTTTACGTTAAGTAACCCATCGTTTCTGTGAGGGTGTGTCCGTAGTACTGTGTGTGTGTGTCTGTATGGGAGAGAGAGTGGGAGAAAGAGATGTGCTTTCCATACATAAAACGTAATTTTTAAAAACATGGAAATAATTTGAAATTTTTATCCTATTGTTTAATACACATATATTAGGCTATTATATAGTATTATAGTGGTTCGACGCATTTTGAGTTTTTTCTTTGTTTTTGAGTCACAGATCTGATTATTTTTTTGGATAAGCAATAATTTTTTTTTTAAAACACAATGACAATGCCGTGAAGCGTTTCTGACATAAGCTAATTTTATGTGTACATAGAGTATATGCAACTAGAACAGAGCGTGAGTATCAAATTGAGCTCTCTTTCATTTCTTACTCTTGTTGTTTAAAATTGCTTGAATGTGTAACTTGGCAAATTAATCTGTGAATCATGTGTGTGCCGAACAGTATAGGGTCCCGTCCATACATATCACAGATCAAGTGCGATCCGTTTAACCCCTAATATGTGACAGATCAGAGCAGAAAAGATCTTTCATTTACTTATTTAACATGAAATCATCAAATTGCTACTCCATATCAATCGCATACAACGAAAATACTGAATAATAAGAACAATCATTAACGCGCAATAAATAACAGAGTGTCATATCTATACACATTTTCCCCTAAACGTTCTTGTGACCCAGTAGGAATTCTTCCACGGCCCAGTAGTGGGTCTCGACCTGGTGGTTGGGGATGTCTGCTGTATATGGCTCAGAGGTGGTCTCATTCATATAGCTAGCTATCTACAGAGAAACTGGCTGCAAATTAAAACAGCTTGCCGGATGACACAGTTTTATACTCAGACAGCCCATAACAAACTGGCTGCTTGTTTTCTTTTCAGCTTTTCTGAGCTGGCAGCTATGCCAGAAACCTAACTAAAAAAAAGCTAAAAAAAGAGAAAATTTCATCCGATGTCCCCTTTAATGCATCCTTTTTTTTAATAAAAGTATTAATCGTTTTACAAAAAAGTCCCCAAACTTTTGAAAGGTAGTATATGAACCAGTTTTATAAAAGGTAACCAGTCAAGTGCACATCATTTAAACTGGTTTAAGGACAAGAAATAATAACATCACACACCTTGAGGGCCAGGCAGTAGTCAGTGGGGGCCTTGTACTTGCTCCGGTAGTCCTGACCATAATAAACATTAACATGGTCCAACTGCAGGAAGCACACCAAATCCCTTGAAGCCTACAGTGACCAAGATAAACATATTAATATTGTTTCATGTTTATTACTGTCTGTTGTCAAATTTGGATAGTTTATTCTTTATAGCTTACAGTGATCAAAATTGAGAAGATAAAGGCAAAAAATAAAAATACTATATACTCATGGTACCAAGCAGAAGCGAATACCCAGTATCAACCACAAGAGGATATCAGTGAGTCTCTGCCAAAGCATATTTCATACAGACAAGCCCATGACCTTAAATGTCAGAGAATTTAATACTAACATGTAACAATTATTCACTTGTTTGCTTGTGACTGATTTGAAAATTGTATAAGAACAAGAAAATTCTATAAGAAAATAAGGCACGGGGGTCTCTCTGGGAATTAAAGCCCCATGATTTATTGTAAGTGGATGACAAACAGCTTATGGTTTGTGTAGAGTATCTTCAGAGAATCCATAAACAGGAAATTCCACTTGAGTTCATTATGATCTATGTCCATTTAATGGGAACATGACACCAAATCATATGATAAAACAAAAACACACACACACATAATAACACTGACCTTGGCTTTGCCCTTCGGCACAAAATAGATGCCAGATGCCCTCAGAAGAAAGTAGCGCTTCTTCCAAGACTTTTTGCCATCCTCCTTCAACCACAACACTCCCTCGATTTCAGGAACAGACACTGAGCTTCCACAAAAACATTCCTTCAAAACATACAGATACAAAATACTTCATCACACTGTCAAGCATTCTGAAATTTTATCTCGAAACTCTGTCGGACATCACAATCAACACTTCCGAATGAACATTATAGTGATAAAGGCTTTGGGTCACACTAACTAACTGTGTGTATGTATTTGCATGTTAAACAAGGAAAAAATCACTTCATGCACAGCAGGCAATGAGAGGTTAGGCTAGTTAGTATAGGCCTTTATAAAAAGTGTTTGTGTTTCAGTTATGAGGTTTTCTAAGTTTTACTTGAAACCCAAGTTTTTTTAATTGAAAATTTACCATTGTACTATGATATCAAACTATAATTGTATTATAATGTGTTTCACCTCCAGCAGTGCCTCCTTGTTTCTGTCTGCCATCTCAGAGGTCTCCTTCCTCCCAAGTAAATAGTTCTTAGAAACATAATATGCAACAAGTGAATCAGGGTGACAACATAAAACATTCAAAGGATCATAACTCTTTGCTATTACTTTAAGCCTAAGTTTGGATCAGAGTGTGTACATATAAAAGTTTAGGCATGGTACAATTTTTAAATATATTCCTGTGAGACAAAGCTGAATTTTCAGCAGCCATAACTTTAGTCTTCAGTGTCACATGGTCCTTCAGAAATGTGCTGTTTCTTATTTTTTTGGAAACCGTGATCCATTTAATTTTTCAGGATTTTTTGATGAAAAGAACATAGAACATTTATTTGAAAGATTTTTAAATTTTCTTTTGTAAAATCATTAACATCTTTACGGTCACTTTAGATCAAATACTGTAACTTTTTGAAACTTCCTGGAATAAAAGTATTTAAAAATAATAATAAAAAATCGTACTGTTGCAAACTTTTGAAAAGTAGAGTACATTTTGGTTTTTAAGTGTCTAAATATTTCTAATTTGGCAACTTCTAATTCAGTAATTTTCATTACTTGTTATTAGTGTTTATTTCTACGATTGAAACAGATCTTGAATCTCTGTTTAATCAGATTTTTTTTCTGTATATGTGTCACAAAAAAGAGCTTCACCTGGGGATTTTTGAAAAGTGCATACTTTTCAATCCGTTCAATGAACATGAGTTTGTTTTGACTGTCTCTGGTCCAGTTGAGCAAGTTCTCCACCAGGTTCTCATGGTCTTCAAAAATTCTCTCTGAGGAAAAAAAAATTAAAGGAGTGAGCGAGAATGATAAGATACAAAATCATCTTTTTGTTGTCCCTCAGGTTCACAGGTCATCTAAGCATGTGCAGGTATCCTCACCCATCTGTAGCTCAGGGATGGTCTCAACCAGAGCCCAGTCCGGACTGAAACCGCAGTGAGATTTATCCAGCAGACTGTCCAGCACCTGCCTGACCGTCTGCCTCTCATCCACCATCATGGTCTTTGAGCTCTCATCTGACATGTGTACACGTATCACCAGCTGAAGAAAAAGATTAACAGGAAAGGAAAGTTTGGTTCATTCCAGTACACATACAAAATTTTTTTTTTTACTAAAATAAATAGATGACTGTTTAATAAATCTTCTTGAATTTGAAATGGATCAATTGGATGGGATAAAGAAAGAAAAGTGGACTGTAAATATGGAAAATGGACTGTAAATATGGAAAATCCATCAATACTGTTTAAAATTTATCCTAGGATGCACCTGATGTTGGATAGTTTGGACAAGCTGGTTGACAAAATGCCCAGAATGTATTGCTATACTTTGAATAAATCAAAATAATCAGGTACTGAAATTAACATGCGTCAACCTGCAAGATGCAGTAAAAATCAACCGTGCCAGTAGATGGCATCAACTCACTTGCTAATTTGGCAGGTTATGATTCAGAAATTATGTTCTATCACTTTTTATTAAATTATGTTCTGTTCTGTTTCTACAAGAACTATTTAGCAAAAGCAAAACGGCGTAACGGTGAAGAGACTTTTTCAATCTGTTCTCACTGCCTAGGCATATGATAAATTCTACATTTCCAAGACTTTTTTGCACCGCTATACGGACACCAAAAGCGCCCTTTAGTATCTTTATTGTGACTTTAAAAGCCTGTTTCGACCTCACTGATTGGAGTGTTTCTGAAGCTGCTACCACCGATCTGGACGAACTCACAGAGACTATAACATCCTATATTAGTTATTGTGAGTATATATGCATTCCTACCAGGACTTATTTAACATTCAGCAATGATAAGCCATGGTTTACAGCAAAAAATCAGACATCTTCGTCAGGCCAAAGAGGATGCCTACAGAAATGGGGACAGAGTCTTGTATAATCAGGCCAGGAACACACTGAACAAAGAGATTAGAGTGGCTAAAAGGACCTACTCTAAAAAGTTGGAAGATCAGTTCACTTCCAACGACTCAACTTCAGAGTGGAAAGGCCTGAGAGCCATTACCAACTACAAGACACCATCCCCCCACATTGAGGCGAATCAACAACTTGCTAACGACCTGAATGAGTTTTACTGTAGATTTGAAACCCCACACGCGTTCTGACCATCTCATAATCATTTAATAAGCACTCCGCTCCAGCTCCTCTTCAGGTTAACAATTTTCCACTCCCGCTCCACTCCGCACTCACTGATACCAGAAACACCTCTCCGCCTTCGCTCTGTGGCTGAAGTATTTCAGTATGTTTAAAATATTGTTTTCAAAGTGGCTTAGGCTATTGTGTGCAAACTTTTTTTCCTACCACATGCCAAACTAATAACATGGTTGTCAGCATTAAAAGGTATAATGGCTGCTTTCTGCTGTGCAAATTTTTGTTTGTTAGGAAAAAAACAGTAAATTTTTGTCATTTATTTTATCTAAAGATCGATGCATTTCTTACAGATTTCTGGTCATTCAAATTCAGATACAGATGAAGTAGCACTGTAAGATTACATTACATTATTGTGAATGCTATTGCGTATGAATGTGCTGGACCTCATTAAAAGGAACAGACAAACTCCTTGAGAAGTAGCCTATAACTTCCCGCTTGGCTATTGCCGTCATTATAACCTTCTGATTTGAGAGATCTATCTGTATCAAGCTATAGCTAAATATGTTTAACATGTGAATTCTTGCTAAATATACACTTATATTACGGGCCGTTGGCATGAATTGTACTTGTGATGGAGCGGTGGTGGAGCGCTCTTGGAGCGAGTGAAAACCATGATGCTCCGACTTTTAAAAAATACGCTCTTCGCTCCAGTCAAAATCACACCGCTCCACTCCGCGCTCCGCTCCGCTCACATACTATGATTCAAACATGAGTTTTGATCAGTGTAGAGTAGCGCTTGTAGTTTTTCGTTTCTCTGATCACAAATGCAAACATGGTTTTACGCTTACGTGGCGCGATACGCAACATGTAAAAACACAGTATAAGTCATTATAGTCAGTAAATATGTCCCAACTGGATGCTACAAATGCCTTGTTTATAATGGGTTTTATTGGTTTAGTTTAGTCGCACCAGGACACGGCATCACAGTATGGTAAGGGGCGTAACATTTCTGTCACACGATTGAGGTATTCAGCCAATCACAATGCACTGGACAGCTGGCCAATCAGAGCACACCTCTCTTTTCAGACCAAAGAGCTTTGTTAAAAAACGACGCATTTCAGAAAGGCAGGGCATAGAGGAGAAACAATAATGTGAAGTATGTGGAAAATAATGTGTTTTTTGAACCTTAAACTACATAAACACATTTCATTACACCAAATACACAACATAATGTTCTTTTTTAGCAACGTCATATGACCCCTTTAAATAGTATTTTGGGGCATGACTTTTTTGGAGAACAGATCGACATTTTTGCAAGGAAATTAGAGAGAAGATTTTAATACACTGACTTTTGTGAGGAAACAGATGATCAATTTATGAATCGCCTATGTGCTAATCTTCAACATGTTTACCATTAAACATTTATTTTGAAGTTTGCTATATCTGGAATTTACAACAAAATAAATGTTGCTTTATAAGAGCAATCACAGAGAATTTTGTGACCATCAGAATTCATTTTATAGCACTACTCTTTCATTTTTCAGATTTACAATGAATATGCTGAAATCTAAGCAGTGACTCATAAAACGTGTTTATTTCTGATATTTTAATGATGGCTAGTAGATGTTCTGAATGGCCAGTAACTTAAAAAAGTCAAAAAACTTTTATTTTCAACCCTGGACATTAAATAGTTTTTTTGGTCAGTACATACTGTAATTCCCATAAAATGAAGCACATATTAACATCATGCTTTATTTTGGTGCTGTCTTTTAATTAGTTTTGACAAATGTGATTTTGTGATCTTATGAACATCTCCTGAAAGGCACCCTTGTTCAGACCTATAGTTACTATATTTCCCTTGATTCCAGAATGTAAGCAAAATCAAAGAGTACTGACATGTTTCCTTATATTTCATGGCATGTATATCATCATAACTAATCTAGCTTGTGGAATCTTTCTCCTTAAATATAACATGGGTCACACTTATATACAATTAAAAATATCAGGAAGATCAAATGTTTTAAATATAATTAAGTAAATGGGTGTAACAAATTCAAGAAAAACGTGGTATGCATCTAAAGCTTGTGCACTTGTTGGGATATTGTATAGATGGAAAAAATTATAATGAGTACAGAATGTTACAAATATGTTGTTCAAATCGGAATGGTTGACTTTGCTCAAAGATTTATAGGACTGAATTGGAATATGATGTGGATCTTCAGAAACATGGCTTTAATAAAGACTAACTGGGAACAGGAAGGACAACTGGCTTTCATCCCCATCGCATCTTGAGAGTAAGGAATGAAGAGAAGGGAGAGAGAAGTTCTCAGACAGCCCTGCCAGGGGTCCTGAAAGCCATCAGAAAATTAGGGAGCATGTGGCACTTTTCCAAGCCTGACCTCAGCAGAAAACACCCTACTAGTTTATGTTCTCTTCCCTCTCACACATGTGCTTCAAGAAACACACACTATATGATATATCTGGCCTGCCTCATTCTTTGACTTTAGCACAAACAATCTATCACATTGTGCAATAATATTTCAACTGAAGGAAACAATTGAGTACAAACTCAGAAATGTCACAAAATGACTCTGATAAATGCAGGAAAGGCTTATTTTGACAGAACAATCAGTCATTTCCCTTTTATCGACTAAACCGAATCATTGCGGCTTTACATGACTTGCATTTTGACTAAATTGAACGTGACATTTTTTAAAAAACTTTGCTCAGGTCTGCAAAATCAGTTTTTCCCTCCACAAGCTTTTACACTGGGGTCTAAAGATCTGAGACCACTTGTGAAAATGTTTCTTATTTATTTATTTATTACATTTTTTGTCAATTTTTGTCAAATCTCTCATCATTTCCAGCTTTTGATTTTCAATGGGGTCTCAGACCTTTGGAACATTGTATTTTATTATATTCTTCTGTTTTTATTCTTGTATTATTGAAAGTGTATTTGACGCAGTATCATTCCGTATCGGTCTCACTGCACCATTGCTGCTCAATACTGTCAGTTTTCTCTATACACATAATGAATGGAAACAGTCATCTGTCTCGGTTACAAAGGCCCAATCACTGTACTGTGTCTAATTCATTCACTTGGTATTAGTATGTGCCTGGTGGCATCTATTTTGACAGTGTCTTTCAGATGAATAGTGTAATAGGATAGATGGTCTCTCAAGAATAAACACAAACCTCAGACCAGTTTGAATGACAATAAAAAACCACAATGAAAATTTTTCATCAAGTAATTTGAAGCGAAACCTTCACCAACATCTTGTTTGTGCATTTTGCGTTCTAAGCAGACAGAGACTCACAGACACACGAGTGACCTATTTTCTACTGTGCATTCATCATATGAATTCTCCCGCTAGAGCGTCAGAAGGGCTGCATCATGCAGTGAAATACGAGGCTCACTGACCACTGAGATTCACAGGGGCTTTGACTCACCTTTTTAACCTGGGCTTCTTTAATTTTCTCTAGAGCCACACGGATTTTCTCAGCTTTCGTTTTGGCAGCCTGCTCCTCCTGCGAATGACAAAATGACATGTTAACAAAGAAACACACTCGCATAGTATTACGCCAACAGTCTGCTAGTTTCATCCTTTACTGAGGTATGAAATCAGACAGGTGAATTTCTGTTTTACACTTACCTGCCCTCTCCAACATGCAGTCATCACATCCATCCAGACCTTTTAAAACAAACCCTAAACGCTTGCAAATCTGATCAACCAGCAACCAGAGACACAAAAGGAAGTTACACGATCACTCCTGAACCACCTCTCATGTTAACGGTTCCTTAGAGAAATGGCTGTCCATTCATTCAATTCAAATTTAAAGACACACAGATTTGTACCAGCTGAAATATTTCTTAAATCCTTAAATGGACGCTCTTGTCACAAATGTCAGCTATTTCAAGGCCTGACAGGTACTTCCAGCTGAAGTTTCAAAGCTGCTGCAGGAATGGCCTCTGATTGAAAATCATTCAAATAATCCAAAAAATACATCTACTGCCGCTCAATCTGAAGGAACATAAAGGCGAAATGTGCATTGGCCGCGACACACAGATGAAAACGCTTCCCCTCACATATCTTTACACACAGAGCACCTTACACACAACTCTACTCCTCAACATTGGGAGGGATTGAGACCTCCCCTTCTCTTCACTGTCTCGCTCCCTCTCTGTGAAACAGCTGCATGTCTCTGGTAGCGTGCCCAATCACAGGGTATAATCCCCCTCACCAGTAGACCAAGCCACCATCAGCTATAAAAGACCCTCTCGTACCTCTTCTCCAATCGGAAAGTACATCTACTTCTCTGCAGCCAATCAGTGAGGTTTGTTGCTTTGACCTTCTTTCCACTAGCCAATAAAGTTGAGGCCAAATGTAGATGATATTGTTCTCTGATCCTTTTTCTGTGGTTGTGGAAAAACACCCTCCCTTTTTGGGGGTACCGTGGGGATGAATAATATCTAGGCCTTGTATTTATTGTTTTTCACATTTTAAAAATCGGGTTTTATAAGGACGAGGGTTTTAAGTGACACTGTGTTAACCCCTTATATCAACTTTGAATATTACTATGTCATTTTTTTTTTATAACAGGGTGGGCAGATTATGGGCTGATTAAGAAATACAAAGTCAGAGGAAGACAGATAAAGATCTCAATCTGCAAAGTATATGGAATTAAAAGCATATAATGAAAAGGAAGTAAGGAAAAAAGTGTGGTATACGTGATATGAAAGGACAGTTTCTCTCTCTTGAATTACTATGGCAGATGCATATTTATGATGCAGAGACAGAGAGAGAATGGAGAGCTCTGCAAACAGCCGAGGCAGAGCCTTTGATAAAGAGCATTCAATTCCCCTTTAAGTCTTTTTTCCTCTCTCTGGTTCTCTCTCGGTCTGTTTGAGCAGAGTCTGTGTCTCAGCAGTCTGGAGTGAGTCCATCCAGAGTGAACAGGAACACATACACAGTTCTGATGAAATCATGAGGAAATCAGAGTGGGATTTCAAGAACATCTCCGTCTCAGTTTGTGTAAATGTATAATGACTTTGTCCAATGTCATGACAAATATATTAAGCTGACTCTGCTTCATTTAAAGAAAACACACACACACACACACACATATTATTCCTAAACAGCTAAAAAAGATTATCATTATTTAATGAGACTTTGAAAACATAGGACTGAAAAATCAAATTTTAACAGTGATAAAGGGTAATCTTTAGGATTCTGAAAAATTTAAACAAAGAAACATTATGGTGTAAAATTAAGAAATATTAAATTTTATATAGATCACTAGAAATTCTCGAAAAATTCTGTTGGGATAACATAGGTCACATTTTGCATGAACTTCAAGTGCCTGTTCAAGTGGATGCTCTCATTAAAACAAATGGGGGATGCAGCAAAAACTTCTGAATTTAATTCAAAACAGCTGTTTCTGTAAAAACTTCATATACATGTAAAGCTTTCATTCAAAAACTTACTATACTATAACAACAACAACCAGAGATAATGTTGTAACACAACAGACTTGAGAAAATAATAAACCATTTTAATTTAGCCGTAGCAGCTTCAAGGTTTAACAAAAGCTCACACAACCTTGAAAAATCAAAGTGGCGTCAGATTTTGATGCTTATTATTTAGCTCCACATGACAAAAGCACTCTTACCCACAATGCTCTGCACCTGCTTTGCTTGTATGGCAACATGGGAATTACAGTCACATGCATAATAATAGCTGTTCTCAGGAATAAATAAAAAAGCAAGAAGTCATTCAATATAGAGACTTTCGGTTCAAGTTAGCCAAAATGCATGGCTGTCTATGCTGCATGGCTAACAGCATTATTGAAGGGATAGTTCACACAAAAATGAAAATTCTGTCATTGTTTACTTCCTCTCATGTCGTTCCAAACCTGTATGATTTTCTATAACATATTTAATAATTTCAGGCCAAAGAGAGTCACTAGTGTTACTTCATTACTTTGCAAAACAAACTCCAATTTTACACAAAAAAATCCATAATAATAAGTAAATTGGTTTCAGTTTTATATAGTTCTTGAACTGAAATGGTCCTAAACTGAAATGATAAGTGATGAACAGCCATTTCTTTAGGAAACCAGCGATAACTTTGAGAACTCCCCAAAGCATCCAACACAAAATGCAGCTCACAAAACCCAGAACCTCTTTACAAACCTGTTTTATCTACTAAAAAGGATATTCTACATATTGAAAAAAACCCTTTCTAACCTACAATCTGTGAATGCTAATAACTGACCATTATGAATAAGAAAACCTGATTGAACCGTTTTTTTTTTTTTTTTTTTAAGAATTCCTGTAAGTTACAAAATAAAAGACATAATACATAACCCATGCTTTCTCTTCAGAGAGAGGTGCTGTAGGTTGAAAGCATTAAGGAGGACAAAACACTATAGACGCTTTAGACTGGATGATCTGATTTTTTTCTTTAAATGGCTGCACACATGTGAAGATGGCAGCAAAGAGAAAATAGGAGATATAGCACTTTATAAAGTAAGGCAGTGTGGGTGGAGCAAAGTGTCAAGTCTGGCAAGAAGACTGAGGTTAAAAGGCTTTCCGTGAAGAAACAAAATAAATCAAAAAACATGCAGAGAAAAGAAAAGAAGCAAGCGAAAGGAGGCGTCACCTTGGTCAGCAGGTGAGAGGGTTTTCCTGCAATGTTTTTCAGAATCAGAGAGGTCTCCCTGTCCAGATACGAGTGCTTTAGGGTGCAGGGAAAAGACAAACAGAGATTAATCAGTGCAATGATTACAGTGATTTCAAAAATGCTACAAAATACATACTTGATTGTGGTAAAGCACAGAAAGTGTGGAAGCATTGCCTGAGCATTGATTATTCAAAATCAGAAAGAGGTGGCATATAAAAGTGTGGATGGAAAACAAATATGTTGTTTGTATGGGGCTTTTTGAAAAAAAAAAAAAAAAAAGAAAAAAAATGAGCTGAGAATAAACCTCTCCTGATATTCTACAATTTTCCTTTCGCAACCAAAATGATGACGTTATAAAACCTGGACTTAGTACAGCTATGCTAATAGCCAGTATTTGCAGAATGAACATACTGTGTACACATATCCCCTGTTGCGCACAAACACACTTACAGTACTTTGATCCACCTCCCCCTCTGGTGAAGTGAAGTCAAGATGCCGTCTGGTAGCTTTACCATTGGCCTTTCGCAGTGAGACATGCTGGGAAAAGGGGTGGGGGAGGCAGTGACATCACATCACAGAAAAGGTGCAAACATAAACACATTAATCATGCAGCAGATGATGCAAAACAAGGCATGCACAAGCAAGGGTGAATATATGCCGCCTCTCTTGTTATAAAAACGTTCTGGTTTAATAGAACATAATTTCCATCTAATGGACAGTATGTCATAGATACTATCAATAAAGTACAGAAAGTAATTTTGACTTTTCCCTCAATTTACACGATTACATGTACAGTGGAACTCTATGTGGCATGTTCCTTTTTTCATCTGAAATTTTGTCTTTCCAAACCCATACGACTTAAATTAATCTTCAAAACACAAATGATATTATTAATATTCTCTAATCATTTTGGTTCATCCACTGAATGGCCATGCAACCAAAATTTTGAATCTTCAAAAAGAAGACAAATATAAGTACTTTGTATAGTAATCCATACAAATAGAGTGGTTTAATCCAGGTCTTCTGAAGAGCCACGATTGCTTTATATGATGAACGGATTTAATTTAGCCTTATATTGACATACAAACATTGATCTGCGCACATACAGAGAGCACATCAAATATGGTAAACAGAAGCTTAACTGTAGCTACTTGCTTGATGCATGAGAACAAACTTCACTAAATTATGACCAAAATGATTAAGAATGTTAAAAATATCTTCATCCGTGTTCTGAAGATAAACAAAAGTTGTACTAGCTGTTAAGTTGGTCATTTTAGTAGTGGACCTATAGTTCTAGGTGGATGAAATACTAGTTAGACATTAACAGTGCAGGTCCTGTGGGTGTGAGTTTGCGTCATGTAAACAATAATTTGAAGATATTTACGTCATGTCCCTTCTATGGTATCCCTGCACAAAAAGTTACTGGCTTTATGTGGAGTTTGATGTCTTTGGCTACCATTTTAAAAAGTGTCTATATTTTATATTTTACATTTACTCTTGCTGCACTGCCTTGCAAGACAGAAATCCATTTTCAGATCTTTACTGTAAACATGCTTTTTGTTTGTTTTTACAAATTATTTTCTGATATTGTCCATAGAATTTAACTTTTATTGAACATGGCATGCTTTCAAGCTTTATAGACCAATGGATCCCTGCTCCAAAATAAATAAAGGTCATTATCATTTTCAAATAGCTTTCATTAAAACATCATATAATGCATTGACAATCCCTATCTGTTTTATACTGTGTATCGTCCCTGCAGTACATTCATGAAGCCCTGGGTCCACAGAGCAGTGGCTGAAAACCCTTGTTTCATATTAATATAGATGACATTATAAAAGCCATGTCATCTGTTGCTCCTATAGAACTTTGTTTTTAGTGTAAGCATACAGTACAAAAACAAAGACGTTACCAGAACCAACACATCATGCATTTAGATAAGTCAGAGTAGCATAGCCATATAGCATAACAGGTGTTATTGTCACACTACTGTTTACATTTGACCATGTACAGCACAGAGTCTCTACATGTCACGTAATAATGTCATGCAAGGTTATGACAGCAAGATCTGTGCACACATTCTCTCACACTCAGACATGAAATCCTATCACGTTGTTCCATCTGTGAAACAGCGCTTGTTTACATCTGAAACCACAGCATGCATTTTTAGCTGAGTGAAGTGCTCGGGTCTGTACATCCTGGAGCGGATGAGCAATGCTGTGGTTAGAAGAGTGGCGAAATAACATCTCTGCTTTATTGCACTGTTTTCCAGGTTCTGACAACAGTACTGAAGAACTATAAAAGCTCAATGTGTGTGCTTGTGAGAAATTGGTTGTAAATAAGTGTTTGTGTGAAAAGTATGTGGCCAGCCAAGAGATGACTAAGCTTTAATGATTCAATGGTGTATTCAGCAAAACCTCGATCATCACATTTCCCAAAACCACAATACAGACTTTGCCCTTAACAAAAGAACAAACCCCTATGAATAGAACTCTACGTTTGTGTGTGTGTGTGTGTGTATGTCTGGGTCAGAGGGAATGTTGACTGTCCAAGTCTTTGTTCTTAATTGTTTAGTGAATAACAGGATAAACTTTCTAAAATGTCAATAATTAATCTTAGTCATGATTCTATTTTGAATAAATGTCTTAAAGTCCCTGTCTAAAGTTGCATAGACAAACTTATCAAAATAAATGACAGCTGAATGACAATTCATGTTGACTTTATACTTGGAATACATAACCTGATGTTGTGAGATTCGGGTTTAATCAATGTGCCAAAGAAAGCAGCTATTGTGATTGAGACCATTATCCCTGTGTTGACTGAAAATTCCTCTTTAGCCTTTTTCTTTAGTGGATATTTCTTTTCTGGTGTTGTGCTTTAGATTTGAGCCCCTCACATCTGCTTTCAGTTTTCTCTCTGCTATGTCTCACTCTGCTGAAACTCTCAGAGTAGCATGGTCTCTCATGCCTTATAAACCTCAGAAATCTAAGCACCAGCTATGCAATAATTCAAAAGAGTGAAAAAAGATTTAATATCATGTGTGTGTATGTGTTACCTCTGTGCTACTCTGGCTTTGGTTCTGATTCTGTGACTGCACCTCATTCTCCTGCCCTCGAATGTCCAGTGAGTCCATGCTGGATGCCGAGGCAGAATTGATGCTTGACCTGGACGAATGACCGATCGAGCGCACTTCCTGGTCACTGACCGTACCAGCTGATCCTGTGCGGCGATGATGTGTGTGAGAAGGCGGGTGAGACAGAGTTGCAGATGAATATGAGGAGGAGGATGACGAGGAAGATTCAGAAGTCTGCCTCGCTGCCTCGTCCATGCTCAGGGATGCCCTTTCTAGCTGAGCGGTGATGTCATCCAGGGAGATGTTGGAGGCCAGGGGCCGTGACTGGCTGCTGCCACCGCGTACGGTGGAAGCAGGAGAAGCTCTGGTGCTGCTGCTGGTGCTTCCTCCGCTGCTGCCCCCTCCGGTGTGTTTGGTGCTGGCCGAGCGGCCTGTGGGTCTTTGTCTAGATTTGCCATCTGAGGTCTTGCTCATGGGTTTGCCGATAGTGCTGAGCTCTTGTTCTATTGAACACAGGTCAGCCATGAGGGCGTCCAGGTCTACTGTCTCACCTTGGTTAATGGCTTCTACATAGATAGACAGAAGACAATTTTAGTTCATTTAATCCAAGCATGCTACCATTTAAAAGTTTATATTCGTTAATACTTTAATTCAGCAAAGATGCATTAAATTGATTAAAAGTGACTGTAAATACATTCATAATGTTACAAGAGATTTGTATTTTAAATAAATGCTGTTCTCTTAAACTTTCTATTCAGTAAAGATTACTGAAAAAGTTTCCACAAAAATATGAACTGTTTTCAACACTGATAATAATAAGCAGAAAAGCAGCATATTAGAATGATTTCTGAAGGATCATGTGACACTGAAGACTGGAGAATTGGCTGATGAAAATTCAGCTTTGCATCACAGGAATAAATTACATTTAAAATATACTACAGTTATTTTAAATTGTAATAATATTTCACATTTTTACTGTTTTTATTGTATTTTTGGTCAAATAAATGCAGCCTTGGTGAGCAAAAGAGACTTATTTCAAAAACATAAAACAACCCTAGACATTTGAACTGTAGTGTGTGCGCATGGTAAACTATAACTGCAACCATTCTGCAGTTATGCTGGTGGTCTAATGATAATCTACGAAAACTGCAGCATGTCGCAACACCACCATATCAGATGCATGTGAAGGCATTTTGAGTAGGAATTTGAGTGCTAATGTATGCTGAGTAATCAGAGGTGGTGTGTTTCTGGGTGTAATCTAACCGTTGATGTTGTACATAGAGAAACGGTAGGAGAAGTTGGCAAGGTTTGTTTCCTGTCTGAGTGGAGCTTTCTGCATTTTCTCAGGACGCCCATCATCCAAACTCTACATTAGAGAGAGAGAGATGGGAACGTGAGATCAGGTGAGACAAGACAGACCGATCATGAATATAATCATCAATACAATACATCAATACATAAAAAGTGAAGTATCTAAATTAAGTCTGTGAATTAAAAACTGTAACAGAATACTAAATTCTCTAAGAAAATAATTTTCATGGTATGGCCATGTTATAGCCGTTAAACAGCTGTTATTAAAATGTTATACTATTTTGACTAAAAAAATTTAATAAAACATTAAAAAGTATAATCAAGATTTTAAATGCTACAAACGAATACAGGTATCACAATATTATAATGTACAATACTCAATTATTAGTGTTTTTACATGTTAATTGTTTTATCTTATTTTAAATAATTTTAAGTCATCTTTAGATCCCTTTTTTGAAGTCTGCTGAGGTCCCCGGTCCTCTGATTGAGAACCACTGTATTAAATAACGGCAAAGATAATTTAAATGTAAAAATAGAGGAAACGAGCATGTACAGTTAAATGCACAATGCTAACCTACACGTAAAAAAAAAAAAAAAAAAAAAAAAATATATATATATATATATATATATATATATATATATATATATATTTTTTTTTTTTTTCGTTCATATATATATAATATTTTAATATATAATATGTTGGCCAACATATTATAAACAGAATTAATTACAAAAATCTAATGAATTTCACATATCAAAATTTCCTGAGAAAAGCCCCCAAAATGAAGAAACATCATTTTAAAAATATAATACGTCACAATATCACACTGAGCGACTGAGTGTGAGAGTGTCACCTGTGTGAGTTTGTCCAGTTCTCCCAACCAGGCGCCAAACATCTGGTCCAGATCCTGGTCCTCCTTATCACTGTCTTCTTCAGCAGCATGGTCCAAATCATCGTCTGATACCTGCTCCATATCTGCTGTAACACACACACACACACCACCTCAGTACATGATACAGTCCGCTAGCGTGCCATGTCCACATCAACAGACTGCCTGATGTCTAAACATCACAGATATTACAGCCTGCTGACAAAGAACCAACATTTCAAGAACCACTTGTTGGGTTTGATGCGTCTTGTCAACACAATTAGGTGTTGATTCATTTGAAGGATGACGTAGATCACAGGCTGTCATGATGATTGATTTACTTTCCATTTATGTAACCCAGTATATGATATTAATTTCTCGTTCATTATCTCACATCACCATCAAAACCCTTAAATCTTTCTGTTGAATGAGAGTTGTGATATGACTTCCAATCTGCATTTGCACTGCAATCCCACATGATAACATCTGTCAGTCTGGCATATTTGAGAAAAACAAAACCCTTTTTTCATTATCTTCATGTATGCTCTGTCACAGTGTTCGTCTCTGTGTAAAGTAAGTCATTATTCAAGGTTGCCTTCTGAGAGGGTGTGATGTGGTTGTTATGGTAACCTCAGCTCCATCTCAAAGACTGGCATTGTTGCCATAGCAACCCTCTCTAGATCTCCCACTATCAGTTTTCACCCGCATCATTGCCATGGCAACCTCTGCTATATCTTCCACTGTGTTTTTTTTTTAATTAAAATATTGTTCATTACTGCCTAATATATTAAAATTAACCAAAGCACTCAAAGTTCTTCTAGGTTACTTATAAGTATTAGGCATACTCTTGTTACTGAAACTACACTGTATCAAGCACACATAAACAAAACATGCTAATTCGACTTGTAGATCAACATTAATGTTTCAATGCAATGTAATTAAATCATTGTTTAGAGGTAAAATTGGAATCAATGTAATCAAAAGATTGCTGGGTGTGTCAGTAATGACCTCATTAGAAAAGAGGTTTGAGGGTGTAAGGCGACGGTTGCCCTCTAGTGGACATCAATGTAACTGACGCTCAGTCACAGTTTACAACTCAAACAAAACACACGAGTCAGCATGTGTGTGTGTGTGTGTGTGTGTGTGTGTGTGTGTGTGTGTGTGTGTGAGCATGCATTAGGCTTTTCATGCTGAGTCAGGGTTGGGTGAATGTTAAATGATGAACTTTGGTGAACAACTACCAGATGAATCGCAAACTATGCATAGAGACATATTAATGACAGCCTCATCAATAATGATTCACTTTCACAGTAGGAGAAACCAGCTGGGGCCCCTTGACCACACTCCACTATTACATGTAATATATATTATTATAGGCATTGTACATTTATTATTACACAATATGTCAGACTGTAGAAACCTAAACTGATCATATTCCCATCTCTCGTTTTCATTTTCCATCTTTTTCTGCTACATTACATGCCTTATGGGGCCCAAGAGAGCAGAGATGATCCCTCAGAGATTCTGAGCTCACTTTAACCCCAATGAGCCGCTTCACTCTTTGATCCAACAAGGGTTTGTTTGTACTTATGTATGAAGCAGACAGAATGTTTTCTAACATTTACATAGAAAATATTTTGATTAGAAAGCAGAATCACATATTCCAGGAAGACGTGTACTAAACTAAAGCAACCAAAGTCAAAATATACAGTACCCTTCAAACGTTTGGGATCGGTATGACTTTTTGAAAGTCTCTTCTGCTCACCAAGGCTCATTTATTTGATCAAAAATACAGTAATATTGTGAAATAGTATTACAATGAAAAAAAAAATTTGTTTGTGAGTAAATTTTAAAATGTGATCTATTCCAGTGATGCAAAGCTTAATTTTTAGCAACATCACTCCACTTTAAGTGTGTCACATGATCCTTCAGAAATCATTCTAATATGCTGATTTGCTGCTCAAAAGATACATTTCTTATCATTATCAATGTCAAAACAGTTGTGCTACTTCATCTTTCTTAGATTCTTTGATGAATAATGTTCAAAAGAATATTTGGAATATATTTTGAAACATTATAAATTTATTTACTGTCACTTTTGATCAATTTAATGCATCCTTGAAAAAAAAACATTACTTTCTAAAAACAAAAAACAAACAAACAAACAAACTGTACTTTAAATGAACTGTAATGCATTTCTAACAGCTCATTAAAACAAACTATTATCGGTAGTTACAGTGCTTAGACCACGAGAATGGTTCTCCAGATGTTCTTGAGATTAGCTCAGCTTCATAAATATTGCTCCAACCCCATCATGGCAAAGTAGCTGTACTACCTAACACACAAACCAAAAACATAAACAGTATCACTGTAAGAGTCTCTTCAGAATCAGAATCTAAACCGAATGCTTGAACCATTATGAGATGGTTTCAGACCCTCCTGGGTGAGCTGCATCTTCCAGGGTTTACATGCAAGTCCAGTGACAAGAAACAATCAGAGGTGGTTCAGTTCAACAAGGTGCTTAATTCAGTAGATCGAGTCTTGCAAATATATCAGATATGCAGGAAACTAATGATGCCTTCAGTCACTCTACTGCAAAAGGCCGGGCCATGGTTCTGTATAATCAGTCAAGCACAAAGAGGATAAATAAAAAAACAGAGGGAAAGAGAGTGTGGGGCAAAAGTTGATTTTGCTAAATTATGGAACAGCAGAAAATGAAAAAAAAGTGAGGATAAAGAACGAGAGCAGAGGGAAATTAAGCGAGGTGTGTTATCTTGGCACCCTGTTGCTTAAAAGCTGCTGATTTAGACTAAGTTCCCACTACACACAATCTAAAAATGTTCTTCCTTCTATGAAATTCAATGCCTTTTATATTTTGTTATTTTTAAAGAGATTTCTATAAAATAAAGTATATCTGTATGTGCTAATTAACTGAACTGTGCCATTTAAACCTTAATATGAATTAACATGTATCTGGTGGAATGTTGTGAATGTGGCAGTGTGGAACATTTCAAAGAAAATGGTTACTGCTCTCCTTATCATCAAGGTTATGGCCTGTTGTCAGCACAAACAAAAAACAAACAAAACAAAACAAAACAAAGCAGTAATCAAGCCTCAAGAACACAGAAAGGGATTCCGTTTTACTTGAAAATAAATGGGTTAGGGTCTGAATTCCACAGGGATGCATTAAATTACTCAAAAAGTGACAATGTCTATTTCAAATAAACAAAATTCTTTTAAACTTAAAGGCTACTGAAAATTTAGCATGCATCACAGGTATAAATGACATTTTATTATACATTTGCATAGAAAAAAAGAATATTGTAAAAATATTTTAAGAATATTATTTATTAGTAATAATAATAAACTGATAAATGCAGCCTTGATGAAACTAAATTAATGGTAGTGTATTTAATACACACACACATACATAAACCATCAAACAAAATAACAAATGTTTAGAATTCATAATTATGAAAAATATATTTTAAGCATTCAAAACAAAGTAGATTGATTTCAGAAAGTCATACTGTGGACAAAAATGGTAAGAATTATTGAAAATGATAGATTGAGAAAAAGAGAAGAAGGTACAGAGGGAAAGACCAGGATGCACAGAATTCTTCATTTCTACCACGAGCTGTTCTGTCAAGGCTCTCCCACCACCCTCCAGCAGCTGTTCTCTGACATTAACACACACACACGCACGCACGCACGCACACACACTCCTCCTATGAGGCTGAATATGACATCATGGCTGGCCAAGGAGGGGGACAGGAAAAGGAAGAAGGAAGAGGGGTGAACAGGCTAACACCCTTTTCCATGTGCACAGTCTCACTCTTTCAAACACACACACACACAGTGTCAAAGCAGAACAACTAGAAACACTACAGCTGCCACTCTTAACTCCCTGACCTCTTGCTCAAACACACACGAGTGTGCTTGTGAGCTCGGCCACAAATAAACACAGACACACAAGTAGCATAATGCTATTATTCATTCCTACCCAAACACAGGACATATGGCAAAACACACACAACACATGGATCTGAGTGCTAGTCAAATCTAATAAATCACTTACCAGCAGATGCCAACTTCTGAATTAACTTTATTAACACTTAAGCATAAAACGTGGTCTTTCCAGTGGTTTTGAACACACATTGATATATCAACAGCAAAGCGGACTAATATTTATTTATTCCAAATTAAACACACACACACACACACACACACACACACACACACACACACACACACACACACACACACACACACACAACTAAACAACTTTTTAAAAACTGTAAGAAAGCTATTTTTATTTCATTGGGTTACATGTTGTCAGATATAACAACATACATTTATGATCCACCGTCATATGTTTTGACTTTGAATTAGATGATCAGATAAATAACAACAGAAAGAAGACTGCACTGAAACTCTGAAAACCAATGCTTTTCCAGCTTTTGACTGACACACTTCATTTTCATAACCAGTAGTAACAGCCATTTTAACACAACACTCCTGTAAATGCTTTACGAACACACCCGTCATTCTGTGACCAACAAACTACCTTTGACCATGTCATATTGAGACATTTAAAGAATATGCTACTGTACTGCCATACAAATGTCTGATTGTAATCTGCATGAGCAGAAATGAATTAATGTTTCACTAAAAGAGGTTAAAATTTGGGTGGGTAGAGCAGCAGGTGTTTTTAGCTCTGCTTTCCACACATATATTCTTCAGACTCCACTCATATTGTGTGTTACACAAGGTGAAGAATCGGCTCTGTGATGAAGTGAGGAGAAAAGGCACATGAATTTGAGGCATGAAAAACAATGTATGAAAAGTGTTGAAACTACTCATCCCTACTAGCTCTCGTTATCATACATAATTTACTGCACACACACAAAAAAACATAATTGGATGATAATGTATAGGATACCATACATCTTGCATCCATATCTTTGTTTAAAAACAAAACAAAACAAAACAAAACAAAATAATAAAATAAAATAAAATGCTAGGCTGTCAAAATAATAATAATAATTAAAAAAAAAATCTCATTGTTGAGGCCCGGTAAGTAATTAGAAACTAGAAAGTAGAATTAATAATTATTAACTTCGGCAGAGTGACAAATTAAGCATCGGGAGCTGAAGACACTTTCAAATCCATCATCACTCAATGTAAAGCACAGCTGAATGCAGCACACCCCCAAGACAGAAATAGCATCATGTCACATGTGCTGAGCAATTGTGAAGCTCCGAAAATATCCTCAATTTAAAACATTAGATGATTGTATGTGTGTGCATGATGGCAGACAGTCTCTGAGGGATGATGGCATATGACAGCATACTCACACAAGCTGATTCACCACTTTTTTGCCTGTCCACTGTTTTCCTTTACCTCACTCACACAAACACACAGGTTACACACACTGCTGGGTGTAATCTATCATCACATCCTGAGCTAATGGGGCTCCTGAATCAGAGAATGACTCTAAAATAAGCCCTAAACACACTCTGTGAAGGCATGACTCCTTGCATCTCTTTGATATATTTGAAGTACCCAGTATGTTTAATGGCTGTTGAAAATGTACAGTTAATGGCTGTTGAAAATGTACAGTATATGAATTTATTGATGCCTGTCATTTTCATCTTTATATCTGACTAAAATAATTTAATTTACAAGTTCAATTTAGACATTTATTCACATTTAAAAATTGATCAATGCACAGTGAATATGGTAAACGGGAGCTCAGACATGAGTGAAAAAAATAATATTCATTAGGTTTATCATATTTATCAATACTAAATATTCCTTGTTTACCTGAAATATAAATAAGATGCTAAGATTATCTATACAGTGATACTTTGTATTGAAATGAAAGTGAACACTGAGTCATACAGGAGGAAGGTGTGAACATTTTTCATCATCCAGGAATGAGTCAACCCCTCTGAAGTACATCTGACAGCTGTCAGTCATTGTGCTGCATGTTGCTGTGGCAAGGTAAAGTTTGGGTAGATTCATCAAGCATACACAGTGACAGTATAAAGGAGTTTTAGTCACACAAACTCTCTCAAATAAAACTATTTCAGGCCCTATGAAAAAGAGAGCATTATCTAATTTCCTTTTCTCTTCAGAACAACAGATTGTTTTTGAATCATGAGAAATAGACAGATAAGGCACATACAGAGTGAAATGCAGTAGGAGAGAGAGAGGAAAAAAAATTGTGAGAATCACCTGACATGGTGTCTTAAGATATTTCATTAGGGTGTGGACTGATTCTCACTCAGCACTTCACGTCATATCCTTTGGCTATCCAAATGGCACACAAAGTAAACACCCGCACACACACACACAGCCGGTGGCCCAGTGAAAGAGCTCCTTTCATACAGGAGCCACACAAGTCCAAAGTTCGCCAGGGAAGAGGTGTGTCATTTTTCCATAGTTTGACCTTCACTCTGTCTGACGCAGTAAGCCAAAATGTTCAAGCAACAAGGAAGATTCTAAATATGAACTTCATCGACATATAATCATATAAGCTTGTGTCAATACTGTAATCACTAAACTGAGAAGGATGCAGACTCTGAAACATATACATAATTTTTTTTTTTTTAGAAAAAGCATGTTGTGAACTTCCATTAGAAGTGATGGTTGTCTCACTCCTAATGCAAGTTTCACAACACGCTTACATCATGCTCATGTCATCTCAATCATGAACTCATTAACCTCTATTTGACAGTTGGCCGGTTAGTTCAAAAAGTTTAAAATATTAGTATTTTTTTACCTACACCTATCATTTTGCTTCAGAGTACACTGATTCATTAACTGGGGTTGTATGGATTACGTCATGGATATTTTGCATGATTTTTGAAGCTTAAATTTTAAAGGACCTGTCCATTTGCATTATATGGAGTCACAAAGATGGATTATTTTTCTGAAAAAAATAATCCATCTTTCACTGATGAAAGACAGTCATATACTGTACATCTGGGATGGCATTAAGGATGACAAAATTAAGAGAGAATTTAAATTTTTTGGTGGAATATCCCTTTAATCATTAAAAGGACATACAAGCATGGCATTTGGAGGATGCCTAGCAAAAATTCTGGAACATTGTTACCAGACATGTTAAATTAGGGATGAAACAAGGACATCCGCAAATGTCCAATGATTTCAGAACATTTTGCTTGAAAATGGGACCTATTGAAAACATACAAAATAGCCTGCAAACACCCTGCATTGATCATTACAAAATTAACCAAATGCTGAAGTAAGTCAATATTAGGAGAAGAATAACAACAAATCTCTTTGAGAAGCTTCAGAAGACACAAGCACACAAAGACTACTTTAATGGTGGGAAGTTTTGTCATTTTTGGAGCTTTTCATGTGGTTACCATGAACTGTTTTATGGAAAAAATCTGTCTTTAGTTTGTAGTTCCACTGAAGAAAGAAGTCATTTGGGTTTGGAATAATATAAGGGTGCAAATAGCAAAAGTGTCCAATAATGAGGTTTTCTGAGATAGTGAGTAGTATTGAGCTGGTCACATGATCTTTTTATGTCATCTCCCATGAGGCAACCCACTCACATGAAACACTTTTTCTCATCTTACATCAGAGCTCTTGATGCAAGTCTTAAAACAGAGAGTCTGCATAATGAATGCTCTCCGTGCTGAGCTCAGAAACTTCAACAATTTTGATTGGTCTTAAAAAAACAGACTTGGTATGCAAATTTTTTAAGTAGAATTAAAGTGGTTCCATGAGCTGTATCCTCCAGATGTTCAACTCTGCTATTCTTCATATGTATATATCTGCCACATCCTGGCTAAAACAAAAACCAAAAGCACATGCTTACACAGACAGTGCTGACTGTCAGGTATGTCCCACTCTTTGCTCTATGTGTGTGCACAAGTGTCTGAAATGCATGTGTGTAAAGCTTTAGGGCAAGATGAGCAAGCAATCCCTTTTACCGCGGTCCCAGGTGGCTTGAAATGTGAAGTCCTAACTCTGAACTTGAACACCTAAATACACTGCACCATGAACCAGTGCTGCAGATAATGCAGCTGACTTGCATGCAAAAGAAAAAAGAAAAAAGACACCTGCAATATACTGCACAGTCTGAAATAGATAAAAAAGAGGAAATGTTAAGAATAAAGAAATGGGTCTATGAAGACAGGTGAAAACTCTGGAATGCCAGATATCCCATGTGATGGCCCTACAATCAGCTATGTATGAGTTCAGTCAGGAACTGCAGCTCTAAGCATCACCAGAGACTTCAGCCACTGTTCTCACTGCTTCCATTAGACAGACAGTACCCCAGCATCAGGTCTCAGACCAGCTGGCTGCAGGACAGCTTTTTCCCACAGGCCATCAGACCGTTGAACTCCTACATCATGTAATATTAGAACTTCAGCACAGCACTCGAACAATTATAGAGGGGATATATGACCTGCCATATTCCACAATATAATTGCTGCCTGTTAACTGCGTCCCATCATGCACATTATGCCCACTAGTCTGTGCCTACTTTTACTTGTGGGCAGCACAAGGGTGGGCTTTTGGAGCTTTCATCTTCAATAAAGAACAACTCTGCAACTCTGACAACCCTGACCGAAAAGTCAGCAAATCTTCTAGTTTGTTCAAAGCTATACTCCATCCAGGTGTAATAAGCAGGACCAAGTATTTCATAGACATAACTGTGATAAAGAAGAATAGCAACTGCTTTTATCTCAGACTCACTCAATTAAAAACTCTGCTAATGATAGACAAAAACACACTTCTGTCAGGACCACTATCATCAAAGATGACTGACACTTAGCATACAGTTTGGACTGGCAGTATGGTTTTGTTCTGGGCAAAAACTTCCTGCCCATCCATGCAGCCTGTCATGAATGAGCAGGGAGAGCAGCAGGGTAAAAGGGACAGAACCAAATGTAGCAGATATTATTAATGTTCTTAATGACACACTAGTGCAACAACATAATTCAAGATAAAAGGAGTCTGATTCTGGAAAACAAGGAGTATCAGAAAGCCAAGTTCTGGCTGTAACTATGGGTGCTCCAATTAGGATTTTTGAGGCAGATCACAGTGCAATAGTTAATACAATCTTTCATAGATGTGTTTAAACACAATAAATATAAGAAACACATTATACAATGCTTTGTACTTTTGCATTTACTTCTAGATTTATATATTAAGTTGCTCAAGCAAGTGGCAAAATATTTAAACTACTTTTCTTACATTATCACAGACATTCTCGACTTTCTTGATTGTGCAAGCGACAATTCCTGTGTTAACTGTGCAGCATGCAGCTCGCTTATAGTGCAGACATGATTTGATTTGAAGCCATTTGTGCATTTTGAGAGAAAGAGAGCATGTGTGGTGATTGACTCACACTGTTTGTGGAATTGTCTCGCAGAAAGTTTTCAAATTAGCTACTTTATAAGTTATTTAATGAAGAAATATGAACTTTACCTCACCATCAGCATTATAATTATTTCACCCACGCCGGACAGAGACTGAGACAGTGCTGCTGCATGTCATGCAAAACCTCTGACAGAACGCACGTCATCAGCTTGAGATCTGTTTTTTGAGATCGGCCTTTATAGAGACAGCCAATCAATCTTCCCAAAGTGATTATCGGCTGATAGTGATCAGTAGCCGATCAATCGGAGCACCCCTAGCTGTGACAAAAGGAGGAGCTGGGGATGTAGGAGGGTAATTTGCTCCTGAGCAAGCGATAAAGCTGCTGAATAATACTGAATAGACTTTATACAGGAATGTTGTGATAGGTGTTGTATTCCTGTAGGTAGACATGGATAAGCTGAGAGTCAGCAGATGCAAGCTTGACTCACGTGACCTGTCAGAACTAAGACTAACACGCTTGATTTCTGTCACTTTTATACAATGTAGTTACTAGACTACAGAGAAGCGTGAAGGGACAAATTTTTTTTTTTTTGTTCTGAAGTTTGAAGATGACATTTAATGAGACAGTTTTAGGTTAAGTTATATTCCTTGTAAAAATTATGCTTTAAGTGTTCCAATACTTAAGGCACTGATATACTCATCGCAAAGTTTTTTATTCTCAGCTCAGGGGTGAAAACAATTTTGAAACAGCTGCTCAAAAGCACACTTTTTAAAAAATTCTGACAAGACCCATGCTGCTGGGAACCGTGTTTAGCAGAGTAGAGTATGTAAATATGTAAATCTTCTCAGTTACACAACAAAATAAAACAGCAATAAAAAAGAGAAGTAAAGAAAGCATCTGATCATAGGCATATGAATATGTTTGCACCAACTCTGTAATTTGACATTCCAGTGAATTCAAGATTTCACTTGTGTCTAACCTCTACGGACTGAGTGAACAAATGCACCTAAAAGATTTCCACGTCAAAGAACATGGATCCCCAGAGCACAACATCCTATTGCGAATGTAACCGTCATGGAAAGTCATCACAAAATCAAAACTGACAATTATTTTTGGGGAATATTTCAGCATTTATTATAAATTATTTATTTTTGCACATCATTATTTTTTAAAACATTAGACCTCATAATCTTTAAATCAATTTTCAGTTAATCCCCGGGAACAATCAAGTCCCACCCTGCATTTTTTTTCTCGTTTGACGAGCTGTTTCATTTAGATAAGCAGAACTGTTTAAAGTTGGCATGAACCAGAAGTTGTGACTAATGATTCTTCCCTATTGTGACCTATACATTTACCTTTATTGATATTCCAATTACAACTGTTGTGTACTGTTGTACACTGTATATCTGTGTATATACTTTCTATATTAAGCATATTTTTATGTGCATACTGTATAATGATAAGCAAGTGAATTTGATTAGTCAAAAAACTGTGTCTGTGGCACTCCAGATATCCATTTCCTGTATTTCACACCTTGCATCTTGCATGCAACCTTCTCCCATATAGTGCTTCCACAGACAATAGAAAGCATTTGACTATTTGTCATATCGTTCCTCTTTTACACTTCATGTACAGTTGGATTGTGTGGCATTGGCCAACTGCTAACTTTGTGAGGGCCTGTTGCGTGTTAGGCTGGACACACAGACATGACACAAGTCTCAAACTCTTCTCGTCTCCAACAGCTGGGAATGGCATGTCCATCCCCCCAAAAAACAAACATGTTGCTGAGGCCTGGGTGACACATTGTCACAATAAGGGAATAAGGGAATGTCGTTTGTGACCAAGGGTAATCTAAAAAAACACATCAACCCAGTTTATCTAGATGCCAAAGTTGAGACAGCAAGTGAGAACCTGGAATTAACACAGCCAGGTCACCTGATAGCCTCGTGTCACTGAGTCTTAACATCCGAGTATGACTGGACATACTTTAGGTTATTTTTTAAATTATTTTTAGTCTGAACTCTAAAAAAGCCTTTGACACTGCAGGCTATGGACAGGCAATATATAACCAGGAAGTACGACCATATTAGCCCAGTTCTGTCAACTCTGCACTGGCTCCCTATTGAACATCGAATACATTTGAAAATCTTGCTAATTACTTACAATATAAAGCCCTGAATGGTTTGGGTCCTCAATACTTGAGCGAGCTCACATTGCATTATAGTCCTTCACGTCCGCTTAATTCTCAAAACCCTGATAATACCTAGAATATCAAAATCAACTGCGGGTGACAGATCCTTTTCCTATTTAGCGCCGAAACTCTGGAACAATCTACCTAGCATTGTTCGGGAGGCAGACACACTCTGTCAGTTTAAATCTAGATTAAAGACCCATTTCTTTAACCTGGCATACACATAATACACTATCGCATTTCTATAATTCAAATCCATTAAAGGATTGTTAGGCTGCATTTATTAGATCAACTGGAACCAGGAACACTTCCCATAACACCCAATGTACTTGTTACATCATAAGTAGAATGGCATCTACTCTAATATTATTCTCTTTCATTCTTATTCTGAGGTCACCGTAGCCATATAGATCTAGTCTGTATCCAGACCAGATGGTGGATCAGCACCTAAAGACGACCTCTTCAGCCCTGGATGTCAGTGCAGAGACCATGTCAACTAGATGACCCCAGAGACATATCCCATGCTAAGACCTCTTCCCCTCGACGACCATCGGCACAACACCATGGGAACCAGACAAGACCTCTGCACCTGTGTTGCAGCCTGAAAATAAACCACATCATGCAGGTTTCATCTGGCCAGAGGGGAACTGGCCCCCCGACTGAGTCTGGTTTCTCACAAGGCTTTTTCTCCATTTCGGTCACAGATGGAGTTTTGGTTTCTTGCCACTGTTGCCTTTGGCGTGCTTAGTTGAAGACGCTTGACTGATTGCACAGACACTATTGGAAGAGAGCTGAACTGGATGATGACATCACTGATTCATAAATGAACTGAATTTAGCTGGAAAAATGACTATATTATTGTCCTCTTGCATCATTGACAAACTATTTTCCTGTCTGACACTGTGTAGCTGCTTTTTTTTTTTTTGTATAAAGTGGTATATAAATAAAGGTAAAAAAAAAACAAACAAACAAACAAACAAACAAAAAAAAAACTTTGGTTAGTTGTCATAAAAATAAATGTTTAAATTCCCTGATATTTTAGGCTTATTGGTCGCACTAAATTACTTGATTTTATTGACATTTTTTTTTCATTCAGAAATTAAAAACATGCTCATCATAGAAAAGGTAAATACTCCAGGAGGATAGCCAATCATTTCAGTGACAGCAGAGACACTCGGAGCCTGTGGCAGGGGATACAGACTATTACACACTACAAAGCCACCACCGTGGACCTTTGACAGCACTGTCTCCCTGGCTGCTGAACGAGCTGAACGCATTCTTCCTGTCGCTTTGAGGCACAAAGCAGCACCACTGCACAGAAGACTCCATCTCCTCCTGGCGAAAAGGTGATGACGCTGTCCCAACCCAGTATGAGGAGATCCTTCAGCAGGATCAATGCACGCAAAGCTCCAGGTCCTGACAACATCCCTGGGCGTGTACTGAGAGATTGTGCAGTGGAAATGACTGATGTCTTCACAGACATTTTCAACATCTCGCTTAGTCAGGCTGTTGTCCCCATATGCTTCAAAGCTACCACCATCATTCCAGTCCCAAAGAAGCCGTCTCCATCCTGCTTCAATGACTACCATCCAGTTGCACTTACCCCTATTCTCATGAAGTGCTTTGAACGGCTAGTCATGTACCACATCAAGTCTGCCCTGCCCCCCTCACTGGACCCCTTCCAGTTTGCATATCGGTCCAACCGCTCGACCGATGATGCCATCGCCACTACCCTCCACTTAGCACTCACACATCTGAACAAAAGACTCATATGTCAGAATGCTGTTCATAGACTTCAGTTCAGCATTCAACACAATCATCCCTCAACAGCTCATTCACAAATTGGTCCAGCTGGGGCTCAACACTTCACTGTGCAACTGGTTGTTGGACTTTCTGACTGGAAGACCTTAGGCAGTAATGGTCGGCAGCAACCCATCCATCACACTGAATACTGGGGCCCCCCCAAGGATGTGTGCTGAGCCCCCTCCTCTTCACTCTGCTGACCAATGACTGCACACAGTCACAAAACTCTAACCTCTTTATTAAGTTTGCAGATGACACGACTATGGTGGGTCTCATTAGCAACAGAAATGAGACAAACTACAGGAGCAAGATGAGCCGCCTGGCCGGGTGGTGCAGTGACAACAGTCTCTCTCTGAATGTGGAGAAGATGAAGGAGATTGTTGTTGACTTCAGGAAAGTGCACACTCAGCATGCTCCTCTGACCATCAACAGTGAAACTGTGGAGAGAGTAAGCAGCACCAAGTTCCTGGGTATGCACATCACAGAGGACCTCTCCTGGACCAACAGCACCGCAGCACTGGCCAAGAAAGCACAGCAGCGTCTCTACTTCCTCCGCAAACTGAGAAGAGCCAGAGCCCCGGCCCCTATCATGTGCACCTTTTAAAGAGGCACCATCGACAGCATTCTGACGAGCTGCATCACTGGGTAGTATGGTGTCTGCAACACGTCCTGCCGCAAGTCACTTCAACGCATAGTGAGAACAGCCGAGAAGATCGTTGGTGTCTCTCACCCCTCCCTCCAGAACATTTATGGAACCCGTCTCACCCGTAAAGCCCTCTGCATTGCAGGTGATCCCACCCACCCGACACACAGCTTCTTCAGTCTCCAGGCCAGGACCAGCAGACTGAAGGACAGCTTCATTCATCAGGCTGTCAGGAAGCTGAACTCCCTCCCTCCTGACCTTGCCCCCTCTCCCCTCTTTTTCCCCATGCACCACTGAACTCTGAACCTTCAATTGTCTGTATGTATGTACTGTACATGTGGACAAACTGACAGTAAAGCACACTTGATTTGACTTGACTAAATCCAGGTCGCTACGAATTGCATTTTTTGTGTGATTTTGAATTAAAAAAAGAGAAAAAAGGAAAGGCGTCATGTCCCTGACCATTTTATAAATTGTTGAGAAAATAAAAATTGTGCATTAGAAAATGAGTCTTTATTTTAACTCAATTTGTTAAAGTTGTAAGCACAGGTGTAAGTCTAATGCAAGTTTAAAAGTGTACTTCTTATTTGGATCCACTCTCTGTCAGTTCTAAGTGGGTCAAGACTGGAGTTCAGTCTTTAGAGAGGGCATGGTAACATTTTAGCAGCTAAGAAAAAAAAAATGTTGCAGTAAAAGCACACATAAACACTCCAAACTAATTTCCAGAGAAATTCCAGTTCATTCACCATGTTAAACACTGAGCTGTCTAGATCCTCCAGGGCTTCAAATGGCTGCACTCATTCCTGGCATTATTCTCAAAAATCCAGCTGTGGTGTCAGAATGCTAAACCTTCACCCACTGTCTCCCAATCCTCCATCATTCTTTCCACCCTCACTTCCTTTCTTCTTCTCAGACATTTCTCCACTTCCAACAGTTCCTCTGAAAGCACATGTATTGTACACAATGGACATCTTTGTCGAGACATTTTTTCCTGTTAGCTTTGGGATAAAAGTCGGTAGAAATAAAAAAAAAAACAGTCACCTAGCTTCCCGCAAACATTATCTGCCATGCAAATGTTTAACGAGACATTTCAGTCGCCTCAGAGAATTTTTCTTTCAGTCAAGCTCAGTATTACACAATATTTCAGTATTTCACATTATTTCTCTTATTGTGCGTGTAGACAAAAATGCATATCACAAGGCGGCACACCGGCATTTCCAAACAGTGTCTGCAAAAGAATGTCCTACCTTTGGTATAGTGTGTTTTTTCTGTTTCAGTCAGTTCAAAATGTACAAATAGAGGTAACTTGTGCCTGTGGAAGGAAGGAGAGAGGGAATATAAGCTTGTGTGAGGAGTAGAATGCAGCTGCTGTGTCATCATATGGACTGAAATGCTAAGGTTTAAAAGCAGGGTGAGACTAGAGTACTATACACAAAGTTTAGGTATAAATATGTTAATACACATTCTATTACAAATATTAAAGTACTGGTTGATAGTACCAATTGTAAGGAAAACTGTGTTTCAAAAGACTAACTCTGATAACGTGTACACACATCAAAAGGAACTGTGACCTGAATTTAATTTGGAATGAAAAACCTCAAACCCAGAGCGGGGGATTTGTCTCATTTCAACAGTCCACAACATGCCACTTATTCCACAAAAGGGATAAAGAGAAAGAGGGTTACTTTAATTAAAACCAAACAGGCATTCTGAACAAACAAATATTGTCCCAGACAACAATGACTCATAACCTATATAATCCCTTTCAAAGCGAATAACAAAAAGTGTGAGGACTCAATTGTGCTCTTTCCTCTTAATCAAGAAAGTTGTAACACACAATCTGTTATACGCCCTCAAAACTTGCCGTGCACACACACACCTCAACTGATGAGAGACAAAAGTAAAGAGTATGAAAAGGGGTGTGTGTCCCATTGAGCAAAGCAGATCACAGCTGCACACTGAGGCACAACTGTGCTGACCGTCTGTCCACATGGCAGCGAGACTCTGCGTGTGTGCCGCATGACAAAGCCGTGGCTCACCGACTTGCAGACCATGTGGTGTTCTTGCAAAGGTTTTCATTATTAGATCTTTTTCTTTTTTAGACACTGGGGGTGTGACTCATGTGTTAGACATACTGAACAACACATTCCACCAACGGTGCTGAAAAACAGCTCCCTGATTAAATATTGTCTTTAAAAAGTTGTTAAAAATTAAGGAAAGTGTGGGAGTGTTTGGACAATGAGTCAGTATAAAACCCCCTGATCATGTGACTTCAGTTACCATGGTAACAAAATCAGTAAGCAGCCTTAGTGTCAAACATGAGAAGCATACAATTTTAACTAAAACAAAAACAGCTTGCTCATAGTGATGTTAATGCTCACACGTCACAAAATGTATTTAATTATCTTATTTAATTATCCAATTATTTAAAAACCCAGAAAGCAGTGATTCACCAAAATGATTTTTTTAAAGAAAAAGAAACACTGAGTGAGTTTTATTTCCCAAAACCAAAAATCATATTTCGATAATACATTTGGGTAACTGAACTCTTACTGCCGTTCAGGTCCAGGGTATCGTGCTCTCAGATGATAAATTAAACCAGTCATAGTAAAGTTCTTCGACAACCAACTGCCACTGCTGCTGAACACATTTTACTTATTGCTACTTCATTATTTTGGGTCAAATTGAAGTCCATCCACACTACTGACATTTTTACCTGTTGTAGTTTATCCATGTTATGTGCATGAAACAGACACAACACATTAAAGAAAGGTTAAGCAAACCTCACCATTTTGGTCCTTCCAAAACTATTTTGCTGTTTCAGCCAAATATTTTTTTCAGTTGCCAAAATTTTGGTGCATCACTACCAAAAAGCCATATGCATTTGTATTACTTAGTGTTTTACAAATGTAGCTGTGACACACTGTTGCAGAGTGTGTTGTTGTGTGTTTGTGAAAGAGTGCTTGCTAGCTTACAATTGGGACAAAATAATTCTTTAACACAACCAAGTGACACAAAGCACTGAAATCACCACCCAGGTATCAGATGGCCTGGGTTCCTGCTTGATAGGGAAATTACTTGGCTGTTTTGAAAGGTTGACACACCATCAAGTTTTTTTAAGTTTATTTTGGCTTAAGCAACATGTATATTATCTACAGTACCTGCTTATGGAAGATCAAGATACATGTAAAAAAAAAGTATAAAAGTTCATCACTATTTGCACCTTTTGTAGAACTGCTTATAGCTCAGTTAAACTCATTTCAAAATGATAAACTTCACACTGTTATTGATCTTAACCAACATTGAACTGACTTGAGCTAAATAATGACTATTGACTTTTAGAGCTGTCTCCATAGTTAAGTTCACATAACTGAATTTGATGTTTTCCTGTTTATCTTTGTGAAGCTGCTTTGACACAATCTCTATTGTAAATTGCTATAGAAATAAAGGTGACTTAACTTGAGTTTAATGAAAGTACCAGAAAGATAAAATTCAAATGAGTTTAATCATACTCTAGTGTCATAACACATTGTGACAGAAAGAGAGAGGGATGCAGACCAGCAGTGCCCATCAAAATTTCCTGCCATGGGCACAACCTAGCGGAAGACTACGCAGAGACTTCCTGTGTGAACAGGAAATGGGGAGTGTGGGGGCACAGAACAGAAGCCAAAACAGTGGAGGTGATGTCAGAGGAAAACCCCAATAGCGAAACCATGAACTGCCTATTGTTACTGCTGGACAGACCAAACAGTGTCCATACATGGGGACAGATAGTGAACTGAACAGCATTAAGTTGAAGCTTGAAACAGAGACTTTGTTCCACGCTGACTGGCAAATTCAAATTACAAGTTTGAACTAACCCAAAATTGCATTTCTTTCTTCCCTCTCCAGGCAAACAGACCCAGAGGCACAAGTCCTCAATTAAAAAATATGTTAGTTAAAGTTAATGCATTAATGCATTAACACTAAGTTCTTCTGTCCATACTTCTCACTAGATTATTAGATCAAGCATCAAAGCATATGGGGAACACAAACACAGAATTAAAACTGTGACCCATACTCAGAATTCGTGCTCTGCATTTAACCCATCCAAAGTGCACACACACAGCAGTGAACACACAGCCGGAGCAGTGGGCAGCCATTTATGCTGCAGCGCCAGGGGAGCAGTTGGGGGTTCGGTGCCTTGCTCAAGGGCCCCTCAGTTGCAGTTTTGCCGGCTCGAGACTCAAACCCACAACCTTAGGGATAGGAGTCAAACTCTCTAACCACTACTTCCCCACTAATTTAAGCCACGACTTCCCCACTAATTTGATTATATAACAATTCCGCCACACCTGACGGACTTATTCTTACATAGTCTGTTGCTGCTCTCATTCAGTGGTCTCTAACATTTGTATTATTTAGGTATCCGTCCTCATGAAAGATTTGCTCATTTTAAACAACTCTTTTACATGACTTGAGGGTAACGAGTTACCTCAAGTGATTGTTTGTTTGTTTTTTCATTCAATAGTCTCTAACATTTGTATTAATTTTTTTAATATCTGTTTTTTGTTAATTGTTTTTGTGTTATTTGAATGAGCAACATTATTTCGTTAGTTGAATTTGTGAATTATTCATCAATGGTTTCTCCTAATTTGTCTTTAGCTGATATTATAATGATTTTTTTATTAATTTTGTTTTCTGTGATATTGTAATTATTTTTTTTTGTGATTTTTTTATATTTTTAATTGTGTAAATATAAATTTTTTTTTTTTTTGTTCTTTTTTGAGCAAAGTTACTTGAATAAATATAAATTGAATAAAGATTTGTTCATTTTGCTGAGTGAGATTCAAAGACATAACTCAGGAAAATCTGATTCTCCCATCACAAGTACTTGCTTCGAAACATTTTCACTCAGAAATTGCTAGCAAATGTCACAAATAATTACAAAGAAATGGCAGGTAACACACTGAATAAAACATTAAATTTGGAATTAGAAAGACTGAAATATCATTTTCTTCAATAAAGCTGCAATAATTTAGTTTTATTTCCAACTCATTTTTACATTGTAATAGCAATTAAAGTAAACAAGATAATGGTGTTAAACTTATTTAAAGTGCCCCATTATGCCATTTCGAATATTGCCTTTCATGCAGTGTGTATTGTAGCTGTATGATTATAAACCATCTGCTTTTTAAGTTGTAAAGCCAAAAGTGCACGATAAATAAAATGTTTGTCTCCCAAAAGAAAGAATCGACTCTGAACAGCTGAAACGAGTTGTCAGTAATTTGTGTAGCTGTCACTGTGTAACATATTTGCATAATACCCGCCTATGCTCTACATTGGCCAGCCGCAAACAATTTGACCCGCACTAAAACAATGTAGCTTGTTCCTATGGTAAACATCATGTCGAAAAGACCCTGTGAAAGTAAATTTGTTTTATTTTCACTTCCGAATGAATGAGGCTACAAAGAATCAGTGGTTAAATTTTTTTTTTTCCACTGTACCACAGCAGTACAACGGCAGTCTTTATGTATGTTCCCGTCATTTTACTGACAACTGCTTCTCTAATCACAGAAGTTCAACACAGGATTCACAAAATGCTTGCCATTAAAAGATGGCTCTGTACCCAGTTTATTTGAACCAGCTGGTTCAACTGAATCACAACCTGTAAGTATGATAAGTAATAGACGTTTATATTTTCTATGTAGTGTTCAAAATACGGAACTATGGCAATGGGTGTATCGTTTCTGACACACGCCGTACATGGTAGACCAATCACAAAACTAGGCCATCTGACCAATCACAGCAGAGTAGGCTCACGGAAAGGAGGGGTTTAGAGAGGCTGAATCTTAGAATGAATGCTTCGAATGAATCGTTTGAGAATCATTGGAAAATGAAGTGAGATTAAATGCATATTTTGAGAAAACAAAAGTGTTTTTTGACCTTGCATGCATGTAAACCTATTGTACGAGACTCCCAAAACAATATTAGGAACCTTTAAACTGGCATAATATGCAAGAAACTGACCCGAATGCTTATAGTTTGTCAGGTCTCATTAGCAGACCTCAATAGAAAGGGAGAAAATGGACAGAAGCTGGCACTAATACTACATAATGGATTTTTGAGAGCTAAGAGTAAAAGAGTGAACATTTCTCTTATTCTGATGTTCTCCTGGGATGTCCTAATGCTAGGTTATTGATTAACAATCTTCAACTTAACCCCACACACACACACACACACACACACACACACACACACAGAGCAGACTAGATGACATGAATCAGCAGAAATGCCTGAAATGAAGAAAGTAAGATACAGATGAGCATGAGTATAAAGTGAGAACATTCCTACTAAGAGAGCATTAGTACACAAAAATATAAACAATACTTTAAATATTTAACAGTAGAAGATCTCAAATGTTTATGTTAAACATCTGGTTTTAAGGGGACAAATCAATACAAATGATCAAAGTCAACATGAAACAGCAAAAGATATTAGCATTGACTGGATGGCACTTATGCTGACAGAAATATCTTAACAATAGTTAAGTGTGGATCCAAATAATCCTCCTACCATCTTTTAATGGGACACCACTGATCTATATCACAGTGAAATTTATTACATGACTGTGAAGACCAAAGGATGAGTATCTGTGAAAGCTGTGGAGCAGGCTCACTTTTTCTAATGGATATTATATGGCCTCCAGGTTTGCACTGCGATCAGGATTTAATCAGTTCTCTATAAATTCTCAATATTGTGTAATAAAGACATATAGATAAACTCTATAGCCACAAATAGATCCTCTATGCTGTACAAAGTACATGCTGTGGGAATTTCATCAGATGTAATATTCCCACAGTGAGGGGAGTTTGATGGGCTCCATTCCAGCTACAGGTCTGAAATCTTCCATTTGATGGCCACTCACCATACAGCTTTACGAACCTGTCAGAAAAGACTGTTTGCTATAATTCTTCTTAAGACTTTCCAGATTTTGATTCTGGCTGCTGCCAGTCCCCTAACACTCTTTGGACTGATGTTTGCACAACTTTGAAGAAAACCAGCTGGAAAATTGTGTGAGCAAAGCTAAACTCAAGAGTGTAGACCGAGTGTAAACTAGGGATGGGTCATATCCAAAAACCGACTAGCTTATAAGTGAAGATGACTATAGCATATAACAAAAATATTTCATTATTTTGACTTTTATTTGTGGAGTTATTTTAGCTGTTGGAAAGTTGGGAAAAGAATTCTGCTTCATTACACTGCTTTGTGTCTGTTTTTGTACACAGGAGTATGTCTTCCATAAACACTCCCAAGAAATGTGTTCAACTGAGTTCAGACGAACCCAAAATCAGCCTGATTATGGCTTTGACAAAAAGGATAGAAAAAAAGTCCATTCCACCCAAATTTACAAGATATAAAAAGTTCATAAAGACATTGAAAAGAAATCTGTACTGACCAAGTGCTTAAATCCAAGTCTTCTGAAAAGATATGATTGCTTTTTTTGTTGAACAGATTTAATTTAGGCTTTTATTGTCATATAAACATCAGTGCACATACATAGAGCACATCAAATATGGTTAATAAGCTCAACTGTACATGAACCTTATTGGAATCCCAGCACATCAAGAAAGCATGGGGGACATTCTGTGTCCAGAAACATATTTGTTCTGAACTTGAAAAAAATCTTATGGGTTTGGAATGACATGAGGGTGAGTAATTGATGTCAGATTTTTCATTTTTGGGTGAACTATTCCTTTAAAACTGTTTAGTAGTTTTAATCAGGGCATTTAGTGCATACCTAGTGTAAACACACTACACAATTTCTGCACATTGAAATGAGAACATGTTCTCCCACTGTAAGCCCCCCTCTCGAAACTGGCACCTGTCGAAGTTGGGTGACCCTGAATCTGTGTGTGGGCCACAGCGCCCACAAAGAGCCACTGAGAGCCAAACACGGAGGCTGACCTGGAAACAGGCTGAAAGTTTCCTGTCTGGCACATGGGAGTGTAATTTGGAGCAGCCGCATAATAAAATGGCCATAGTGGCCATAAGATTAACAGGAGGGTGACTAGTGGTTTGGAATCTACCAAGGATGTGTGTATGTGTGTGAGAGACTGCACTGCACACTTACCTTCAACAGAACCCATGTAAGGGACATAAACCTGTTTGTGTACAAAAAAAAAAGCCTATGACAAACCCAAACCTTGACTCATAACCCGTGTGAGTCGTTGTGAACTTGACTAGCTTGCCAGTGCTGATCCTGCTGAATAATTGTAATGAATGGTGGCTACAGAGAGAACTGTTACTGCCACTTTAAAGGAAAAGATTGAAATCCAAACACATTTTAATTACACGTTTTAACTGAGGGATAAAATCTTAAAACAAAGTATCATAATGGCACATTAAAGGAATAGTTAACCCAAAAACGAATATTACGTCGATTACTCACACTCATATCATATCAAACCCCATAAACTGTCATTCATCTTCAGCAAACTCATTAAAATATTTTTTATATTTTCTCAATATTTTTGCCCATTCATTAAAATCCACTATCCACTGCAACCACTATTTTCATGCTTCAAAAGTACAAAAATACACTGTTAAAGTACATGAATCGGCAGTTTAAGCAAAGTCTTCTGAAGAGACATGATTACTTTATATGGTATGATCAACAGAACAGAGCTTTGAACATTATGTACAAAAGTTGACAGGAAACCTTTCAGTTTCGGAATAACACGGGGTGAGTAAATGATGACAAAAACTACAAATCACAGACTCTTTTAACAGTAAAGCAGGATTTCTGGGCCAACAGCTGACATATTGAGCGTTACGAATTCTCCCATTCATAAACATTCCTTTTGTAATATGTACACCTTTATTATTTGTTTAACACCACGTCAGCAGCAGTACTATATTAAATGGCAAGTACAAAGTATAAAATACAATCAACAACAAAAACTACATAAGACATTTAATAAGGTTAATACAAAATACTTAATACTGTCAGTTAAATCTCCAAGAAAAACATTGTCTAGTTTATTTACAGTACTATGCAGTCCAGTAAAAAACTTTTTTTTTTTTTTTTTATTATTTAATCCTGTTTAATGTACTTTGTAAGGCTCTCACTAACCGTTTGTTTTTACATCCTTTGAGGGAGTTAAAGCCTTTATAACAAGGTCAGACCCTCCCAAAAATTCACACTCCGTCATTCATACTCAAATCTGAACCTCTTGGATAGAGCCTGTTTTCTAAACACATGCTATGTCTAGTCCTACCCCAAACATCAAAAGCAAATCAATGAAAACATCAAATGGCAATATATACTCAGGTTTGGACTAACGGTGCAATTAGCTTAAGTCTAGACTAGATGTAGTCTTTATCTGGGAAAACAATTTTATCTGAGGAAAACTAAGAAACAAACAAGGTTAGAGGACTGGCGACACTTCTACCTCCATTACAGGAACACACAAGCCTAACCAGAAAAGTCAGCAAACAATAAAAGGACCTTCAACTATCAGCAAACACATGTTCTGTGAGCTCAAACATTCTGAATGACCCCGGAGTGTTTTTGCACATGCTGCAAGATCACGCTTCACCCCCTTCTCATGCTCCACTATACATACCCACAGTAAAGTATAAACATAATGAATAAAATAAATAGCACATTTTTAGAAGGAAGTTTGAAAAGTGGGTTAAAATGTTTAATTCATCCAGTTAGACGCTCAGGTTTCTTACAGTCAGTCCCAGTATCACTAAGACTAAGGAAAAAATAGACTGTCCTAGAAACTTCCATCTAAAGGTGTGTGAAGATATTAATATCGAAGTTATAAAAACTGCATGTTCTTATTTAGCTGAAATCAACATTTGCAAAACAAGTTTTATAGCTAACAAATAAAAATCAGCTGTTAAAGACTATTAAAGTTACTGGTAGACTGCTGATAGCATGGGGAAGAGAGTGTTTCAACTGTATACAATTTCTTCTTCTAAATCATATAAAATCAAAAGTCATTTGTGCCAGGGCACTAAAAACAGCCACCAAAGGCAGCACCAGTAAATCATCAACCTGTATAGTCAGACACTGCTACAATAACTGCATGTCTTCATTCTAAACTTTTAGTTTCTTTAGTTTATTTTCCAACATACCAATTCACTGCTTTCAGATGCAACTGTATTTCCAAAAGGATATGATGCAAACATACTGGAATTTGCAGTGGAAGAATAACAACAATATTGCAAACATAAACAATAAATCAACAAACAAATAACTCCATGAGGGCTGACATTTCACACAGTGGTGACCGAATATATCTCAATCCTCTCATTCATCCACTCTCAGAGCTGATTTCAGGTCAGTTTAATCCTTCGTAATACATTAGATCATCCCGATGTTGTATTTGCTGCATTCTTCTTTCACCTTTCTTATAATGTATTTAATTGTTTAATTAATTTAATTAACTCTTCTTGTTTTAATTCAGTATATTTCTTCTGGTCTTTCCTCTCTTTCAATATTGTAAATGAACTGAATGGGAAAACCCTGTTCTGGGGGAAGGGAAGGACACTCAGTGATATCTTTTCCAGCTGGATGAAGTAGAGATGTCTTCTCTCATTAGTGAGATCACTAATGTCACAAGAGGTCAAACATCACTGGGACACACATGGAATGGAAGAACAAAGTTCAGAATCATCCAGTCTTGTGAAGCTTATTTTAATAGAACGAAATACAAAATATAAGCTTCTGCAAAGTCACAATGAAATCCAAATTAAAAGTGAATCAGCCAGTACCATTGTCACTATTTGGTCCAGAATGACAGTCAGTGTGTGGCTACACCTCATTAATGTTTGAATCATCACAAAGACTCCAATTCTATGAGTGTTTCAATGAGTAAATGTGATTACATGCACAGTTTTAATAGGGGGTTTTGCATAAACTACAGTTGTCATCTCTCCGTCTAAATATACATGACACAATGCATAATTGAATATTTGAAGGATTAAATACAATACACCGTTGCTGCTTCTGTCTTTTAGTCTAAGTGCACAACACTGGGGATGACTGTAGTCTGATTAACATGTATACATGCTGGACAAAGCCAAGAACAATCACATTATGTACTGGAGGTCTGTTATTGTTTGAGTTTGACTCAAAATCAAACCTTTAAAATGCATGTAAATGCACTTGTCAAGTCATTTTTTATTTCTATGGCACTGTTTACAATATACCTTCTTTCAAAGCAGCTTTACACACCATTGTGTCTTTTCACACACTTTTGTTTTAGCCTCGATCTATTATTTAAACTGTGTATTTAGGACTGATCTCATGATATCTAATGTTACACCAAATCTATTAAAGGAATAATTCACCCAGAAATGAAAAATCTGTCATCATTTACTCATACTTATGTCATTCCAAACTTATATGCCTTTCTTTCATCTGTGAAACATAAAAGAAGATATTTTGAAAAAAGTTGGTAACTAAACAGACAGTAATGCTGGGCATTACCACTACATTGTATGGACAAAAACCACAGAGACATTTCTCAAAAAAAAAAAAAAAAGTTCTCCAGAAGAAAGTAAGTCATATAGGGTTGGATTTACAGTGGGTATAGAAAAGTGTTACATGAGAGTGAATAAATGGTGACAGAATTTTCATTTTTGGGCTATCCCTTTAATGAGGATGAATCTAATGTGTAGCCTAATCTGCTCTGTACATACATTTCTTCACAGTTACACTGTTAAGCCTACTGTTCTCCTGAAGCAATTCATTTTATAAGTGGATAGTAATGCAGTTTAAGCATGGTAAATTAGTTTAAAAATAACAGACACACAATGTCCAAAGGCACAGAATTCTAAAATACGCAAAAGAAAATATGCTTTTATTTATTAAAAACTATGCACTCCTAGCTAAATCAGTCTCAAAGGTTTCTTAATCGGTTCTGTTTGGGACTTAACGTTGGGCAAATTAGTTCAGGGAAATCAGAGACAGCTGAGTGTGAAGAGTTTGTCTCTGGAAGGCCTGAAAGCGAAGGACCAAGCACACCTGATGATTGGTGCCAAGCATTTATACAAGCAGGGCATTCTCTGGCCTCCAGGTGCTCCATTGCTGGTCCCTGTAGCTGCTGAAGACCTATCTGGTTTCACTTTCCCCGATGACTGTTTCACGGAGGGTTACAGTTCTCTTTGAAGGTCTGCCCCCTTCTCTGAGGGGGAGCTTTGGTAAAATAACACCAACTAACATCTGAGTCTTTTGTGTGTCCCCAGCTCTTGACCAAAAAAACTTTATTTTAAGAAATGTATCCACTAGAGGATGGAGATGATGTACTGTATATAAAACTGTCCCATGTAAAGCTGGATTGTCTCCAGCAAATTTGGCATTAGCTTTAAAAACATGTTTAGTTAAACAGATCACCACATAGACGACTTAGATATTTGTCTGACTGAGATGCATTAGCAACAGCTGTTTTTCTCGTCTAAAATGCTTCGTCTACACTCATTCCTAGAGGACTGTGCATTCCCTTCTCTGCACAGCAGTGCACAAGTAACTGAGAAAAAAAAGGAAAAACATGCCAAGTACTTATTTTCTTAAGGTCAGCAATTTACAGACTACATCCCACCTTTCCGCTCATTAGCTATCAAGGATGCAGACAACACACTCTGACAGTAAACAACAAGAGCAGACTGAAAGCACAGACTTAAAAAGAAAGAGGAAAAAGTGACCCAAGAATTAGAAACTTCCTATGATTCAATCTCTCACTACATGGCCTTTTACTTGGCAGAAGCACTTGAAAAGCATGGACACCCCTCAGTGGATCTTGTCAAATTTATTTAAGCTGCAGTCAGTCATTTAGTCCTACAAGGAAAACATCAAATTAGATTTGCTTTACTCACCAATGCAGTTACTCACAGCCTACACTGTTTTGTTTTGTTTGTTTGTTTATTGACACAGTTATGTACAAAAAGTCTGGTTCAAATGATTTGTTACATATTTGTGCAGAAATGATTGACGTTAAAATACAGTTTTACATCCCGATTAGACATGTTCTGGAATGAGGTTAAAAGCTCATAAATAATTTAAAACTATAAAACTGAGGTGTGTCCATGAACATTAAACACATTAAAAGTAGCACTTGTATCTCCCAATAAACTACAGGGCTTGATGTCATTTCCCTGTTCTCACGAACCAGGCTTGTAAGGGACAATCCCTGTTCAACATACCCTGTGTGTCAGGAGTACCTAACAAGATTATTCTTCTGAGGATAAACACCAATTATATTTACTCCAACTTTAACAGGTACATGGGCGGAATAGTCATATGGATGAATTACATAATATATATAGGCTATTGAAAATACTTGAAAAAGGACTTGTGACAAAAACATTTATGACTTGAGTGACTGTAAGGACAGTGAACAGTATGGCCTAGAGCGCACGCGACATGCAAATAAAAGACGGTTAAGCATGCAGAAAATTTTTACATAGCCGTTCATTCATTTTTTTTTTACCCTAAAGGATTATCCAATGGAGATGTATGGTTTAAAATCCAGAACTACATGCTAGCCTAGGGGGTCGATAGGGTGGAGACCAGCAAGATGACAACACTGTCTCAAGTAATATTCATTTTAAAGCGCAGAGATGGAAGCATAATTACAATGCGTTAAAATAAAACAACTCCCTACAACAACCGGGAGTTGAGCAGGGGGGTTATGGGCGTTATGAACACACCCAGAATCAAGCCGACGGGCAGCGTTGAATGAAAACACTTGAATGACTTTTTATTCTGTGGTAAAGTGTTGTTAGTAAATAAATGTAACATGCTGAATGATCAAATGCTCAAAATGTCCCATTGATCACTGGACCACACGTTAGCCACACTTCAGCTCGGCCACACACCCAGAACAAACAGAGGCTTTCTTCGGCTCAACTGGAGATGAAGTCAAATGTGGATCATTACACGAGATTATTACAGTTCTACAAACTAACTCCCACCTGGTCAGCAAAATCCACTGACTGATGATGGAGAGCTATTGTGCACGTGGGGGAACTGTCCAATTGTCAAATGACTAAGATGAATTCGCTCCCTTTAACACGCTCCATGTGTTTTTGTCCAGGCAATTTTCTCATAAGAACAAACAATAACATCACACAGTAGGCTATAACTTAGCCAGTTTGTTTAGAATGAGACCTTCCAGCCCTCTCCTAATGTAAACCCACTTTTACAACAGAGCGCAGCTTAAGTTCAAAAGCTTGAGTATCAGACATAAGAAAGATGAGATAATAGTAGCCACTCACCCAGCGGCGAAGAGCTCTGCAGTTCTTTTATTGTAAGAAAACAGCCGATAATTATATATAAGGATGTTGAAGGTGAATATCCCACGGCTCTGGTGCTGAACAGCGCGGTATGTGTACTAAAAAGGCAAACTGTTTCAATCCTTCCAGTCTTCTACTGACACATTTCGGTGTCCTCTCCCATTCTCTCTCTCTCCCGGAGAACGGAGATTGTTACGCGTTCCTCGCGTCCAGTTTCCTGTCCTGCCCAGATTCAGCGCTCGACCAATCATCCGGTTGAGAAGGAGGTGCGTGGATCCACACTTTCCCCGCACGAGAACGGCAGCAGGCCGCCACTGGTGCGCAAGGACAACAGGCAGCACATGTGCATCTTGTATAATGGGCTGAACTATAGGCAGTTACAATAATAAAGTCCCATATGTTTTAACCCCCGTTTTGGATGATTTAGACGCAGTCCCGATTTTTATTGTGAAAGTTCAGTAGCTATGAAGTGTTTATGTGAGTTAATTTCAAGTGATTTTTTTCTTAGTCACATCAGTGTGGTAAAGATCGCAAACTCCAAAGTGAAACGTAGCCTAGGTAGTTTGTTTTCGAGAACGAAGCAACACATTTTGGGAAAGTGTTGTAACGTTCTCCCCCCAGCGGACAAAACCATATGCAACAGTCGTGCATTGTTTATTATAAAAGGTGTTTTCTTTTGCACTTTACCCGTCTAAAAGCAGGTAGAAAATAGTTTATCATTAATTATATTATTTATAACATTTTTAATTACATATGCATTTTTTGTTACCTTATTATTATTTATTTACTTTTTAAATAATTTATTATTATGATTTGGTGAAAGTAAAAAAAGTTGACACACACACACACACACACACACACACGCACGCACGCACGCACGCACACACACACACACACACACACCGATCAGACATGACATTATGACCACTGACAAGTGAAGTGAATAACACTGATCTCTTCATCGCGGTACCTGTTATGATATATGATTTACAGTTTACCTCAGACGGCCATTCAATATGTACTCGCATAATCGTGTTAAGGTATTTTAGACGACAGATTAATATAGTTTTATAAAGTATCAGAAGGATGAAATATGTGAATATCTGTGAAAGTAGAGGGAGAGTCGTTTCTGTAACTGAAAAGCGAATTTAGCAAAGTGAGTCAAATGAGTTAAAATAAGTGAATACGACATTCTGCTCTAATGTAAACACCTGCAATTGTCCATATCGACATGTAAATCACATACAAATTACGTCCAATTTTGTCGGACCGCAGGTCTAATAGAGCCGACGACCCGATTCAAATAAACCGGTTCATCAATTCTCGAACAAAGTGATTCCCGGAAAGGAATCAACGTCTCAGAGCCTCCATACATTTCAGTACGCGCACGCTCTGCGAGTGCAGTAGGCTTCAGTGTAATTTGATGCTTACATGCGTAAATAAAGGTTTTTGGTAAGTCATATAAATCAAAATGTCGTTTTTTCTTGTCAGAAAAGCACACGGATACATTTGTGAGAAACTCGTCGAGTGCAGTCACCTTGAGACGTTTAACGGTAAGTTCGTTTATTTTATATTTTACAGATTTTACATACATGATTGTCTGTGATTAATCAACTAACCCTCGCGTAACTTAAACGCACATACTTTGTTCAGAATGTACAGAATTTATATAACAAGCGAATACATCATATACCCATTTTTCCAAATCGTGTTTTTGACTTGTCCTGAATCACTTTGGTACACAAGTGTTTATATATGGACTATTTTAAAGCTACGGAGTAACCCAGTACCTGCGTGACATGCCAGAGAAATTTCTGGGTGTGTATATGCAGTGTGATCTTCCATATCTGTGTGCCAGTGACTGTGCATGTGTTTTGAAATAGCCAGCATATTAATATAAAACTGATTATACTGACCGGAACATCCTATTGATTACACAGTTTGAAAACACACCTTTCAGCCAATCAGTATAGCATATTCAGCTTCTGGAGACCTACTCAGATGAATTTAACTCATAATCATGATGAACTCAATTTCATGATGAACTTCACACAGTTAATTGAACTGAACCATTGCTATTAAAACAATCTGTATTTTGTTTACTTTATTTTACAGGTTGTAACAAACATGGTGGATTTCCTTAACCAAGCAGAGTCCACAAAACCAGACCTCTCAGGCATTGATCATAATCAATGGACCGGTAAGAATATTCTGGACAATATTCAAAATTAAATTGCAAATTGTATATTTAATTGCATTTTTCCACATGTGGACGCATAAATTGTGACAGTCCAAAAACACAATTGAAAATCTTGCATTACCGTTTGCGTTCTTGCTTTCGTGAACTTGCAGTGACTGCCACATCAAATGGAAAAGCAACTGTAACTGTATTTCCCATGTCTTGCAAGTAATGAGCCTGTCGTATTTAAATAGCAATATTAATTATCACGTCTGCTTTTTCACTCTCTCTGTTTCTTGCATGTAATATGCCAAAACTCAAATGGAATCTTAATTCCTTTAGCATTTGATTTTCAGATGCCTTACACGGAAACATCCTGTCAATCCGTGTCAGGGGTGGGACTATACTATGGGGCGTGTTTGTATTGGGAAGTGACCTCACTCACAGACTATTGTGCCAGACAAAATTTATAAATTTTGTTGTTTTTACCCCAAATCTCTTACGGTTTGCATTCTGATGTACGTCAGCAAAACATTTGTCTGTAAGTGATGTCATCTCCCAATACAAACACATCCCATATGGTCCCACCCCCGACACGGATTGACAGGTTTCCATGTGAGGCATCTGAAATTCAGATGCTAAAGTAATTGCGATTCCATTTGAGTTTTGGCAGTTTACATGTGTGACACAGTGAAAAAGCAGACTTGGTAATTAATAACACCCGATATATGATGCAGCTACGCTAACATTAATCTTTAATTCTTATTCTGAGGTCACCGTAGCCACCTGGATCCAATCTGTATCCAGATCAGATGTTTTATGAGGTGATAGTGGTTTAGTTTGTGTTAAGAAATGATGGTGGATCAGCACCTAGAGATGACCTCGACAGCTCTGTATGACAGAGGAGACCAGGACATCTAGATGAGCCCCAAAGACAGATCTCCAGACCTTGTCATCTAGATGGCCATTGGCACAAGATCACAGGAACCAGTTGAGTCCACTGCACAATCAGACTCTACTGCAGCCTTGAATTAAACTGCTGGTTTCGTCTGGCCAGCTGAGAAATGGCCCCCCGACTGAGCCTGGTTTCTGCCAAGGATTTTTCTCCATTCTGTCACTGATGGAGTTTTGGTTCCTTGCCACTGTTGCATCTGGCTTGCTTAGTTGAGGACACTTCATTTCCAGCAATATTGTCGACTTAATTGCACAGATACTATTTAAACTGAACTGAGCTGGATGATGAATCACTGAATCAATGATGAACTGACTTGAACTGAAAATTGAGTTTACTGTTGTCCTTTTGCATTATTGCACACTATTTTCCTTTTACTGTAAAGCTGCTTTGATGCTGTATATTTTTTTAAAGATGACAGGCTCCTTACTCATAGTAATACTTAGGGGGAAGTCGTGGCCTAGTGGTTAGAGAGTTTGACTCCTAACCCTAAGGTTGTGCGTTCGAGTCTCGGGCCGGCAATACCACGACTGAGGTGCCCTTGAGCAAGGCACCGAACCCCCAACTGCTTCCTGGGCGCCGCAGCATAAATGGCTGCCCACTGCAGTGTTTGTGTGTGTGTGTGTGTGTGTTCACTGCTGTGTGTGTGCACTTTGGATGGGTTAAATGCAGAGCACGAATTCTGAGTATGGGTCACCATACTTGGCTGTATGCCACTTCACTTTCACTCTCACTCATAATACATTACATGGAAAATACAGTTGCAAATGGTCTTTTCCATTTGAAATTTGGCAGTCAATGTGCATACGTGAAAATGTAAACAGTAATTTAAGATTTGCAATTGTGTTTGGATTATGTCACAATTTGTCACATGTGGGAAAACACAATTGAAAATATAATTTGCAATTCCTTTTGAAAATTGTCTGGAATATCCTTCCATAGACAGGCTTTATAGCAGAGCACACTGCTCTCAGCTATAGATCTTTGCTTCAAAGCTTTCTAAGTGTCTGACGATAGTTCACCCAAAAATGAAAATTCTGTCATTAATTACTCACCCTGGTCTGAAAGCTCTTGGATTTTATCTAAAATATCTTAACTTGTGTTCCGAAGATGAATGAAGGTCTTACGGGTTTGTAAAGACATGAGGGTGAGTAATTAATGACAGAATTTTCTTTTTAGGTGAACTATACCTTTAACTACCCTAAGCAGTGCGCATCTACCTAGGAGTCTTTATATACTTGAGATAAATCTTAGGACATCTTAAAATGATTTTGCATTCTGTCTTTTTAAATTAATCGTCAATGTCATTTCACTGTATTTAAATAGTTAAACATGTCAAAGTAATAGTTAAACAGTTAGACAGACACGTCGTTCAGAACTAATTTTCTAATTTGTTGCAATTATTTCTTTTTCTTTTTTTTTTTTTTTTTCATTTGCTGGGAAAAAATTAGAAAATTGTATGTTGTTTGTCATTGGTACAAATTTTAACACATTTATGAATGTCCGATGGCATTAAAAGTACATTTTAACAGTCTAAATAACCTGTATTCTTCATTATTTATTAATCCATGATTGTCTTGAGCATAGGTGAAATAATGATCAAAATAACCCAGCAAAAATAACCCAGAAACACAAAAATGCAAACACATAAAGGGTAAAACTGACTATATCTTGGGTTTCTCAACAACCTGTCCTGCTGGGTTAAAATGTGTAAACCAGTTTCTGTGTTCTGTCCAATATTTACCCAGTGCTGGGTTGCCAATTGGGTTATTTTTAACCCAGCCATTTTTTAGAGTGTGCACGTTTTGTGGTTCAGGAAGTATGTTTACCGGGGTGCAAGACATGCAGGGGTCTGAAACCAGTTTAGGTCTAAATATAAACACAACCACAAAACCTTATTATGTGCATGTGTTTTCATCTCATGAATAATATAAGAAACTCGATTAATCAGAATCTTTCCTTCCATCAAGGGAAATGCAAAAAAAATAAAAATAACAGAACATCATCAGCATCGTGGGTTGGCGATGGTTTCAGTGTTCAGTGAATTGGTTGCCATAGAGATCACAAAGTGCACTGGCTGTGACATACACCCAGTTTTAAATTAAAAAACAGGAACATGAAGACTTACAATAAATCATCTTAAAGACATTTTCCTGTCCATCACATGTGTTAGAGGGAGTCAGTAACTGCCAGAAAATGCCTTTAATGCACTTTATTAAACAAAAGCCTACAGATCTTTTTCCGATCAATGGTTTCTATCATTTTAACTTTGAAGAGTCCTCTTTCTTTTTCAGCGTCCCCTCTCTAATTTTCTGTGTCTGTTACTCTCAAGTACAACCCCATTTAACCCTACATAACTTGTCAACTCTTCAAACAGACCATTTCGTAGAAAACCCCTACAGGGGTCTCCTTTACTACCTCCCCTCAATGAGGAAACACCAGCTACTGTATGATACCATGAGAATCTGTAACCGACGCACTATATGAAACATGCAAATAACATCAACCACAAAGGGTGCAAGGAGAGAACGGAAACTTCCTGTTTGGCTCGTGATGTGTTCTTCTGTTACACCAAAGGTTGAATTTGCCATACAAGATCGACATCCTTGCAAAACAGTCCGAAAACGAAAGGTAGCGGCTCTGTCGTTTTCAACACAATTTCAATTGTGTGAAGACTTCGAATACATCAGATGGAGATTTTTAGGGCATCTGTGACCCTCTTAAGTCTTTGTCTCTTCCATAGCAGCCTATCTGAAACAGAGAGCATGTGCAAAGGTAAGATCTTTTATTTTGTGATTTACTTTAAACATTTATTACAGTGGGTAATTACTGTTTGTGTAACCTAATGTGTTAAGGGGGGTTCAGTCATATTAAATCATTTTAACTGATTAGCTGATTGTTAATGAAGCATGTCTTAGCTTATTTGACAAAAGTCTTATTTAGGATGGGACAGAATAAGGCCTTTAGCAGTGGGACCAATTTTTAAATGCAGGGGCTTTGAGTCGAGAGGCCTACAGTGGCCTGACAGCTTAAAACAAGGCACTACAAATATAAAAGTGAAATACATTGCATATATCAGTTTTATCAGCCATTTGGCAAATCACATTTTATGAGGTTGGAATTACAACAATCTAAAGTAGTAATTCTTAATTCTGAAATAGTCAAAATATGTATTACAGGGAAATTATGAAATCTAGTCAAAAATACAAGACACCATAAGACCTTTTATTTGTTTACATCCCAGCAAAAAGTGTGTGGGATGACAGGGATGTGGGAAATGCCCTTATGGTAGTCAAATATAAATACATAATAATATATAAGAAAATGTATACATAAGAGAAACTGGTAAAAAAGTGGCAAAATAATTCAAGAAATTTTACATCTTGGTGCCAGTGTATAAATCAAAATACAGTCTAACCGACTGAATGAGGTTTGTTAACTGAAATACTGTGCAGTCAGACACATTTAAAACCAACTTCACCACAAACATCTCATTTGCAAGGCTGCAAATTACAATAAAGTACATGAACAGTGGAATTAATCATTCTGCAAAAAGATGATTCAGTCTTTCCTTTTATTCTACAAAGTGAAGTTCAAAGCAATTTGTTCAAAGAAACGGTCTCTATGACAGCAGTTCTCCATTCTTACAGGGAAAGGATAATATTTGTAAAATGAAGAAACCAGTCAAAACTGTTTTTCAGTTTTGTTATTCTGGCATTTAACCTTTTTTTCAGCTTGTTTTTTATTTTATTTTTATTCTCACAAGTTTGGTATATAGGAAAGTGCCTATGCACATGAATTTTATATGAAGTTACTCAGATAGATAGATAGATTTTTAATTCGTAGAGGTCTATCTATCTATCTATCTATACATATATATATATATAATAATAATAGTGCATGTACGTGGTGGTGATTTGTGTGGTGGATATCCACTTCTGCAAAAACTACAGACGAAGTAAAAAATGTAATATAAGTGTATATTGTACAGATTTTAGATTTTAAAAGTTAAAGCTTAAACACTGTCTATTAAGCAGTTCTAAGATGTTACTGATGTGTTGTCTCCTCACCGCAGGTAATCTACCACCATTTCAACATGTGGCATTGAACAGCAGTGTTACTGTTCCCTGCCCTGTACTCAGTGCACCAGAAATGGTGTTCAGATTATATAAAGGCTCAGACGAGATCTTTTACATCAGCGTTAATAATACAATCATCAGCAAAATTAACAACAGTCCGGGGATGGCTTTCACAGTTAATGTTGTGGATAACAGTACCAGTTTTATCCTGAATGGTGTGACAAAAAATACTACAGCCATGTACACCTGTGAGGCCGAGAGAATCTTTCCTCCTCCATTTCAGCAAGTGGAGCACAAACCACAAACTATTGTGTTTGTTGAAGGTATGTTCACTATTTTTCACTTTTTTTTTTGTTCACACAATGTAGACATTGTCACTGTGAACAGCATTATGCAGAGAATTAAAGCAATTGGCAATATGATTAGCAGTTTATTTGTAATACAAAGACTTCATTATTTGTGCTCTGGTTAATGTACAGTTAAAATTCACATTCTGTGTCACTCTTTTTCTATTTGTGTGTGCGTGTGTGTGTGGTTCAGGTATTCCCTACTTTGTGGGGACAAAATGTCAAACTTTTTTCACAAGTATAGCAATATCCCAAATTTTTGATCTTGTGACATTTTTTGGTGTCCATGAGAAAAACAGTTAAATATAATCTTACTAAATTATTTAGTATGAAAGTTTATATATATATATATATATATATATATATATATATATATATATATATATATATATATATATATATATATATATATATATATAAAACATGGAAACCCAACATGTGTGTTTCAACAGAGAGACCAGTTAAACAGCATGCCGTCTGTCAAGATGTCAGCTACCTGGTGGTGGCTTTTTGGGTGGTGCTTGGAGCCATGGTCATATATGGGCTGGTAACGACTTGTATCGTTTTCAATCTGCGGGTAAATAATTATATTTTCATTTAGAAAAAGGGTCATTCAACAGAGTATATTTCTATAATTTGATACAATGTATTACAGAGTATTAGAAAAGTTAACCATTTAATTGATGTCTCATGAAAAAACATTCAGATATATGATTGTGGCTAATATCAATTTTTAAATATGCCAATTAGTAACCATGGCCTCTCATTGTAATATTGGTTACCAATGCTGTGTCATTATATATTATATTATGTTATTTAAAAAATAACATTCACTGATTATAATGATTATGATTTTGACAGTATCATTTGCCAATAAATATTTAGTTACTTATGGATTGACTTAAAATTTGGCTTCAGGTCTTTGAATGTTGACTAAATGATATGTTGAATGGTATGTTGCACTTGTTTGATAATTGTATTCTTGATGTCTTTCTCATGTATGCGCATCAGATGAAGTTGAGTCAAATGGACACTCCCTTCAAGGACAGAGAATGCAGACGGAAATGGCAGGGGGTTCAACATCCAACCTGGCAGGGCTTTTACATAGACACTGTAGTATGAGACTATCTGACAACCTTTAACAAACCCTGCCAAGAACAACCACTAAAGCATCACATAACATCAGCCATGTTTTAAAAAGGGCACACTGCATTCTGAGAAAAATCCAACTACGTTTGAATTTTTTTCACAGTTTTACATTTTATTTTTTCATTTAACCCACTATTAAATGTAGCCTAAATGTAATTAGATTTGCTAGTATTTTCGTTTTGTTACATTTATTTGCAAAAATAAATAAAACAACAGCCTTTTCCTTTTTTGAAACTGTATGCACATTTTCATGTCTGAAAGGAGGCCTACTATAGACTTTTTTTTTTCTCTAATAAATCAAATTATATGTAAATCCAAGCCTGCACAATTGATTTACTAGATCCACTTCAACATTCTCAGGTTCTGAACCACGTTTCGTTTTAAGAACATCCCCAAAAGAAGATTTTGCTGTTTTCAGCTATTTTCCCCCCACGGTATCTTTATCTCTATCTCTTTCTCTCTCTCTCTCTCTCTCTCTGTCTCTCTCTCTCTCTCATACACACACACACATACTGGAAAATGACAGTGTAAGTAAGAAAAGTTCATCTCATGAAATCTCTGCGGTTAAGAGTTCTGAACCTCTTACTGGTATGCCTGAAGCAGCTTTTGTTTTCTCTTTCTGTCTTTCCTCTACCTTTCTCACTCTGTTTGATGATCAACAAGCAATAACACAGAACATCCACTGGAGGGAGACGCAGGACTTACATTCCATTAACCAAGAGCCGCTAGTTTGAAGGGCACTGCCAACTGCTGTTAACTCATAGTGAGTCAGTTACTCTTGTAATTCTCCCTCCCTTTCTATAATCACCCCACCCTCTGTGCTAACACCCTTAAAGAACTGTCTACCCACGCTGCTCGCTCATCAGAGCTGCAGCGCGCTTTCCAGTGACTACAGTTTCAGGCGCACAGACATTCTCTCACAGACTCGCGCGCAATGGGTGCGCAGAATATTTTAGCGCGTATTAATATATAACCTTTTAAAAATATACTCTAATTGCAATATCGTGAATAAATAGTTTTAAATTGATTTAGAAACCCATACTCCTACCAGTTCTCGGGGGTCAATGGATTTACAGAAAATGAATGAAATTCAGATCCCGTTTTGGGAATGTTCAAGAACCCCAGACAATTCCAGCTTTAACACCTCTGCGTTGGAAGTTAACGCCACCTGTAGAAATGCGTCAATAATTCAGATATTCCAACCCACACGAGCAAAAGGTAAGGACAAACTAATCCATGTCAACGTTATATTGTCTTGTTTTCCTGTTGCATAAATGTTTTTTGTTGTTGTTTTTGTTAGTCATTTTGACGGTATAATACATCATGAGATAAATGGTAGGAAACACATGATACGCTCAACCTTTGCTGATGGTACAAAACAGTTTTTTTTCCTCCAGTTCAGATCATTCATTATGTACAGTATATACTTTAGCTATAACAGCGTGTCTTAACATTAATTATGGAATCAACCATTCCCAAAGCAACTGTGCCCCAGCAACCACTAGCTCACATATACACATTAAATATAAACTTTCAGCAGCTTGTTTTTCAGTACATTGTACGTTTATTTAAAATGCTCATTAAATATGAATGGTTGTTTTTCTTTTAAATAGTAAAAAAAAGTATAGCTAATAGGCCTATATTCACAGAGTTTTATGTTATAATAAAAGTGATAAAGTTAATATTTTCGTTTTGTATTTCAAGAACTATGTCAGAGGTAAAGTTTAATGTAATTAAACCCCAAGGATGTGCTTTGCATATTTTGTCAGCTCCCATCATTATCATTATACTCTCTGAACATGCAAATGTAGCCTAGTGTTTACATCATTGGGACACTAGTTAATAGGTACTCAAAACCACAACCTCAAGGATGATTTATGGGCATGAGAATGATATATTTAAAAAAAAAAAAAAAGGTTGTGAATCAGATTGACACAAGTCAGGGGGAGTGTTAGTCTGGTAGGAGATTACACTCCCAGTAAGGCTCTTTAGGCTAAAAACTTCAGCCAATAATTTCATCTGCTCATTTCAAACATATGTAATTGGAGATTTCCAACTTGACATTGATGAACCTAATGAAACCTCCCAGCTGGGAAAAAAATAATTCCATTTGTTTTTATGCACCTTCGCAGCGTCTTACCTCTGATTACAAAACTGCTACAGCATTTCAGTCATCTTTTTCTATTTTATGGATCCACACATTTTATAAATTCACTCATTGGTGACTCACTCAGTCAGGTGGTTCCACTCGCTACAAAAGTTGGAGAGATTATACAGTTTTAGCTTTCTCATTTGAGAGTGTTCTGATGTGTTCACTTACAGTGTAAATGATGAAAGAGGATGGTATACAGTCAAGACTGTGATTAGTGCATGAGCATAAATGTGGAGCAGGAGTTGGAGAAAAAGGTTTTAAAGATCGCCCATTCTTAAAGCATTTGTCAATCACATTTTATCACAGACATAATGCACACATATAAACACATATTAGACAATCAATATTCTACCAATTGGGTTATTTGAATGTACATTAGTTTGTCCCAGTTCTATAATTGCCATGTTTGATTATTATATATGAATGTTTAGTAATGACACATGGCAATTATAGGACTGGAACAAACTAATAATACATACAGATTCTCTGACTGGAGAAATCCCACTCTAGGTTAAGCACAAGGGCTCAAGTTGCAGCCATTTGGTAGATGCAACCATCTGGCTACAAAGAGCATATTATTCCATTGACATTCATTCAGAAATATCAGTGTATTGTGATTAAATAATATTTTTGAAAGCAATATTTGTGCCTGCTTTTGTCCAAACTGTACTGTAAAAAACCAACATATATTCTCCTATCACAGTTCAGTATAGTCATTAACATCTGTATAAAAACAAGCAACCTGGTCTTGCCAAAAAAAAAACAAAAAAAAACTCTAAAACAGGCAAATTGTCTCACCAAAATAAACCTAAACAAATGACCCCATTAAAATAATAATACTAAAAATGATGCATGATACAACTGGCCATCAAAATCAATAAATACTTCTCTCTGTGTGCACACACATGCATGCACTTATAGAAAGGAAAACAGCAAGCATTTAAGGAGAGGGGAGGAGCAAGGCAGGAATGAGGAATGGCTATTGATAATGACATCATGTAGAGTATGGGATATTTGATGTAGTAGGTAGGGATATTTGACAGCTGCTATTAGTAGGCACTGTCAAGCCCAAATACATGACTGGGTTCTGCAAATAAGCCCAAAAAACTGCAACCCATGACACACAAACTTATAAACAACTTTTTGAAAAAAACAAGCCGCTTATAATTAGAGGACACGGCAGTTGCATGTAGTGCCATTAGCATTACTATAACGCCATGTCATTTGCAATTTCATGTGATTGACAGCAGAATTGAACACTCATGTGCCACCATGAGCAAAGATTACAAATTTCAAATGGCGTACTCCCAAAGTTCTTTGCACTAACCAATGAGGGGCATTGGGATAAATGGGAGTGCTAATGCATAGCTTGTTTATTTTAATGTGGATAGTATTTTAATACCACAAATGTCTGTATAAGAGTGTTTTACCTATTTCTAGTTGCAATGATAATGCATTAGTATGAAGGGTGACCAAACATGCCATTTTCCCAGGATATGTCCTGGCCAGGATTTCTATATTGCCTAAATTATCCACGTTTTGGCTTGCTTTGCACTGTGCAGACCATTTGTTGTATGACAAAGTACCGTGAGAGCTCTAGAGAGCAGACGGCTTCTTGTGCTTTTGAATTGCTCTCACGGTACTTACATGTCATACACGGTTGGTATGCTCAGTGCTGCTTCAAGTCGAACACTAATATGTACACATATCTGCATCACTTTGACTGCATCTCTGTAGATCCCACCTTCTCACGCACCACGATTGGTCAATGACGTACAATGTCTGCATTTTATTGGTCAAACGATCATTACTTTCATTAAGTATGAAAATGGGAAACCAAAGCCAAAACCTGGATATTTTAGGCAATATAGAATTCCTGGCCAGGACGTGTCCTGGGAAAATGGCACGTTTGGTCACCCTATAGTATGGAGGTATGATTCTTTGAAATACTGTATGTTGAATAGACAGCTTTACATTTACATTTACATTTAGTCTTTTAGCAGACGCTTTTATCCAAAGCGACTTACAAATGAGGACAATGGAAGCAATCAAAAACAACAAAAGAGCAATGATATATAAGTGCTATAACAAGTCTCAGTTAGCTTAAATGCAGTACACGTAGCAAGGGCTTTTAAATAATATAATAAATAAAAAGAAAACAGATAGAATAGAAAAAGAATAGAGCAAGCTAGTGTTAGAGGTCTTTTTTTATAATTGTATAATAAATGAAAAAAAAAATAGATAGAATACAAAAAGATTAGAAAGGTAGTTAGATTATTTTAAAAAAAAAAAATAGAATTAGAATAGTGAGTGCAAAAGTTAGAGGGTCAAATAAAGATGGAAGAGATGTGTTTTAAGCCGATTCTTGAAGATGGCTAAGGACTCAGCTGCTCGGATTGAGTTGGGCAGGTCATTCCACCAGGAGGGAACATTTAATTTAAAAGTCTGTAAAAGTGACTTTGTGCTTCTTTGGGATGGCACAATCAAGCGACGTTCACTTGCAGAACGCAAGCTTCTAGAGGGGACATAAGTCTGAAGTAATGAATTTAAGTAAAGGGGTGCAGAGCCAGTGGTGGTTTTGTATGCAAACATCAATGCCTTGAATTTTATGTGAGCAGCTATTGGTAGCCAGTGCAAATTGATAAACTGAGGTGTGACGTGTATTCTTTTCGGCTCATTAAAAATGAATCTTGCTGCCACATTCTGGATTAATTGTAAAGGTTTGATAGAACTGGCTGGAAGACCTGCCAAGAGAAACAAGGAGAGAGAGAACACACATACAGTATTAGTCTACCCCATGTTTTCCATGTGAAAGGAATGTTTTTCTCAGTACATATCTTTTTTACAAATTGTAAGGTTCTGACTAAACATATTTTGCTGATTATATTTACAAATCTATATCTTTTTAATTCTAACTGCTAATAGCCTTTGAACACTTCTCATCCTGCTCTCTCATCTTTCGTTTTCCGTTTCTGGTATCCTGATATTAGCTGCGGCATCTCTTGCCAACTACCTGATGGAGTGTGAAGTGTGGCATTTTGGGATAAACCACTCAGTGTCTTTAGACGGAGCCCATATATCTAGTATCATTACATCTAAGAGCAGTTATTTTAGGGTACATGTCCTAACTGACAGTTTAAAACACAAAATCATATGAGAGTTGGGGTTTGTTCCCTCATCCAACCTTCCTCACACCCTACGACACCCCTGCCTAATTGCCATTGCAGCATCAATAAATTATGTGGTAATATAGTTTGACTGCTGCTGCTTTAAATGTATGTACAGTAGTTGTTGTTGAGGTGGGTTGATGCTAATAGCTCTTATCTATATTAACTGTTGAGGTCCATATACAGTATGAAGTAACAATGATAGAGCTAATTACAGGAACTCTGTAAAACCCTTTCATATGCAAGACTAAAGTGCTGACAAATTAAAATGTCTTGTGTTGTAATTTGCAGTTTCCTTATTAAAAAATGTATTGGCTGAACAGGATATTATACACTTATCGAACAATCAAATACATCAAACAGGTTAAATAAAGAAGTGTTACTGAGGACAGTTATTAGGTTTTATAGTGTTGAATGTGGTGCAGTGAAAAATGAGAAAAAACCTTTACTATCTGCATTGATGTAATAATGGTTGGATGCTTAAACTGTGTTGCTGTGTTTTCTTTGGCACTGAAATTGAACAGAAGCTCTTAACATTAGAATTTGGCACTGCGCCTGAATAAAATGGCTTTAATTTTTAATTGGCTTCAAATTGCAGAAAATCCTTTTACCCAGTCTAATTACATGACATTCTAAAAATCACAGACTTACTGTGTGACTCCCATTGACTAATTTTAAATTGATTCATCAAATGAATAAGGACCCATTCATAAGGCTGAGCGATTTTGCAAAAAATGAAAATCTTGATTTTTCCAGAATGTTTGACCAATTCTCGATTTTTTAAGATTTTTAACTAGTCAACTTGAAAATTTAACTACAACATGATTCAGGTTACTTTTTCTTTATTAACCCTGTAGTTAAATAAAATTTCTATTCCAATTGCAGCACACATGAAGTTGTCAACATGATGTAAATGTTAAACAAATCACTTTTTAAATATCTTTGCAGAAAAGATGCAAAAACTACAACTACATATTGTAAGTCAAGGTAGCCTAAGCCCTGTTTACACTAGTTTGTTTTCATTTTAAAACGCATAACTTTTGCTACGGTTACGCCTATCGTTTACACTACTCCGGCGTTTTCAACCCTCGAAAACGGAGACTTTTAAAAACGCTGCAAACGTTTTAGTTTGAAAACTCAGGGGTTACATTTCAGTGTAAACGGACCAAAACAGAGACTTGAAAACGATGGCGTGGCTGCCCACATTCGGTCTGCATATCCTTAAATATAAAACACTGTTCTGTCGGGACAGAGAGAAGAGGCTGCGTGTGGACGCTCCGCCATTTTGAAACCTGTTATTGTTTACACGGTCTGCATACCCTTACCAAAAAGTAGTATACTTCAAGTTTATTTGATTAAGTATACTTAAGTAAAGTTCAAGTATATTTAGACTTTTTGTAAGTATAAGCCAAGTACACTTAAATGTCATTTTAAGTATATTTCTGAGGAGTACATAAATCCTATTTCTGAGAAGTACATTAAAAGTAAACTAAAAGCATACTTTCCTATTTTTTAGTTTAAAAGAAGTATACTAATAGCACACTTGAATAAACTTATTTTTACGTAAGGGTATCCTTGACGACCGTGTAAACAATAACATCATGCGCATTGTTGAACCCATAGATGTATACTTAGATTCCCCATCCGATCGCTCCAAGCAAGTAGATGTGTCCACGATCTAAATAATAGGGAATTCATATCTATAACTGTACTTGTATGAATGGTCACGTGACATGTGTTTTAGGTTATGTAGTGTAGACGGAGAGTGTTTCTGAAACGGAGCGAAAACACCAGTGTAGACGAGGATCGTTTTCATTCTACAACACTGTTTTAAAATGAAAACGCACTAGTGTAAATGGTGCCTAATTCAAATTCGAAATGACTAAAGGTATAACAGTAGACTTTTATTAACAATAAATGTTCTTTAAAAACAACAGCAACTTTCAGCCTGTCACCATGATGCAAACATGAAATATCAGACATACAGTAGTAGTTCTTTACAGGTTTTTTATTCGATTGTGCTGCTTTTCCATTGTTTTTTCTGTGTAAACATGGATGTGTTTGACTGTTGTGCTCACGTCTCTTGCAGTGGCTCATGCATGAAACAGCTTTCTAAAACAGCGCTCAAGTTAAAATAAGTTCTCTCCCATCTTCTTGCATGTTTTACCTAATCCACTGCCTGCGGTGCATCTTTGTCAAAACAAAAGCGCTGTATGAATGACGCCTATAGCGCTAAATTTATGGTCCTTCGCTAATCGTGTCACACGTGAGCTGTTAATCACGTGCGCCGACATGAGATTTGATCGTTCTTTTCTCTTTACTGTTATCACTGGCTTATTGTCAGTTCTAAGTGTCTAATTCTAACATTTGGTAATATTTCTATTCAAAATCGAGATTCCTTGATTTCTAAAAAATAAAATTGTGGAATATCACCCAGCCCTACCCATTCATAACACTGGCACAAGCAATGCCTGTACATAATTTCCATACAAGTAGGCTTGACGTGAAAAAATATGTGCTTGACTTAATGCGAAACTGTGCATACTGATCAGCATCTGACTTGAAGCAATACATAATGGTAAGAAATTTTGTCCGATTTGAGACACCAAACGTCACACCATGTCACTCTAACGTATGCCATCAGAGTACCATAAAAACGATTTGAGAGCAGTCTGCTGGTTCAGTTAGTGAAGTTTCTCCAGAGCAGCTGCGCAAATATTTCACTATTATCCAAACTCACCTACAGTATGACAACGATCACATGTATATAGTGTTTTTTATGACACTTTCAGTCCTACTAAATGCTCACAAATTATAACAGTAAAAACTTAATGGAAACTTAATGTTATATTTTGTCATGTTTATCAAAATAAAACTATATAAAATATAGACCCCACATAATTGGTATTAAATAGTATAGACTTATGTATAACTTTATTCTCATACATGCAGCACTGTATTAAAGTCCAACTGAAATCAAAATTGACCATATTATTTACTTTGCCTAAATTGATCGTTTTATGGTGAACAATTCATCCATGCAAGTCAATCCACACACAAAAAAATTTTGTCTTCGTAATCTTTAATCAAAATCTGAAAATGCCCCTCCCCACTGCATTGGAGGACCTTCCCTGATGACGTAGGTTTGACGGTTTGGGTGTCTGCTTAGCATCCGTAACCACGCCCCTCCAACTGACAGTAGACAGGCTGTCTGTGTGTTTGCGAGCATTGACAGTGCGTGAAAGAAGAGATGGCGAGGAGGTGCATTTTTGGTTCTAGATCCAATCAGGTGCTAGTTGGAAAATAAAGCCACGCCCACTATTTTTCCTTATTTAGTATACCGTTTCTCTTGGAAATACGTCACAACACTGGAGAAAAGTCGTTTGCAACTTCCGGTTCACGCAGACTTTAAGCAGTAGGGGAGACTGTAATTGTAACAGGAGGCTCCTCCAATCAGAAACAAGCTAGAGTGATGACGTTTAATCTGCACATGCTCAGTAGGATTCTCTCTATGCTTCTGAGGAGCACAATCATTTCAACTCAGCATGAAAGTTACTTTTTGAATGTACAGTATTTTTCTTCTGCTGTCTAAAGTTTAGATGACTGCTAATTTAAACTTACATGCATTTTATCTCTAGGTTATTGATAAAAAATTAACATGAACAAACTATGCTAAAACAGGCGTGGCTTTCTAGCATACAAGATTTTATCATGGCTGCAGCATCATGGGCAACATTGCCCAGTGTAAGCACCTTGTTTGTCTGTGTTGACATACTTTTCCGTTAGAAAATGAACATATTTAAATGTAAAGCTACATTTAAAAAGTATTAGTGTTACACATTAAACAATGTGTTGCTTTTAAATATCTTTAAAAAATAAAATTAATGTTATCTCCACAAGATCTCTTTGAGTTATTCTGTTATATGTCTATCTTGTATTTAATTAAAGCTTGGTTAAAGACTGTTTCTGACACATAATATATATATATATATATATATATATATATATATATATATATATATATATATATATATATATATATATACATACAATATATATTTAAAATATATTTAAAAGTAACTTTTGCTTTTTTGAATGCAAATGATGCATGACATCTAAAATAATTTGAACCACATACAAAAAAAAAAAAAAAAAAAAAATAAAAAAAATTAAGTAACATTATTAGATACTACAGCAGCAGTAAAGCAATTACTTTGAGGTAGGCTTTTATTTGAGATACAGTGGGTTATTATGACAGTGTTACAATTGCCCCCACCAAGGGATTCCTTGCATTTAATTTAATATTATAGTCTTGTCCTTATTAGTGAAAATATATCAGTTGTATTATTAATTAGTGCACCTATATTTGTTTCTTGCATCAAAAGATGACTAGTGTATTTCACATAGTCTGAGTTATGAAGGAAAACAAACTGTTACAATTGCTCAAAAAAAAAAATCACAACACACAAGCACATGTACCAGTCGGGGTTTCTAAATTGCTTGAAATGTCCGGGGCTTTGGCTTTATTTTCTTATTGTTTTCATGCTTGCTGAAGATAATCACTAAAAAGTAGTTTAACCAATAGCATGCAGGCATTGTACATAATCGACCAATCGGTGTGCTAGAATGTGGGATCTAAAGAGAACGGTCATAGCAATGGAAATACACATGGATGGGGCAGCAACTTGGAGCTGCACACTCACACATTGACACCAAAGTGACAGGACCCTGACATCATAACATTGATTAATAAATGTACCCTAAATAATTGCATTAATATAGATTTTTATTTCCTATTATTTTGATATTAACTAAATCTGACATGCTAGGAGGAGCCAGCTGGTAGGTACTGCTCCTGTGAAAACGGGTTCTGCTCCCAACAGAGCTGCAAGACAAATGAACAGAAGAACTGTCAGGGCAGGTCAGGGGAACATGAAAAGTGAGGAGCTGTCACAACAGTAACAGCTATGACACTACACGCAGACTGACAATGAAAACTAGAATGAGCAATACACTATACCAATGGGATGACATTGGATTAACTGTAGTGGTGCTGACACCACTGACTGTGACCGACTGTACTGTGACTGGAGGCGCCACAACTTCACGAATGTCAATTTTATGCTTTCTTGAGGTTTCCATTGTACTCAGAATTCCATCTGTTTATGCCCAGGGACAGAGCAAAGTTTATGCATTCTGTTATGAAACCGCAGCAAAAGAGGGAGTAAATAACAGAATGACACTTTAAATCTATCTCTGCTAAGCTGTTCTTGATTCTATGCCAAAGAATGCATATTTATATTAGCTGCTATTAAAAAGCATTTTTTTTTATCTCTAATACAGTATTAAGGATCTGAAGAATTGATTAATTAATACTGAAGAAACCAAGTGAAAAGCTTATGTATAGGCACAATATTCCAAATTTACACTGCAAATATAATGCAGCTTAGAGGTAGCATAAAAGCATTTCACAGATAGGTAAATCCAAACAAGGGAAGGCTGGTGTCACTTACTGACGAGACCCGACAACCTCAAACTGAACAGACAGGAACTTATATACACAGGCCAAACAAGGTTAATAACAAGACACCTGAACATAATAGCATAATAAAACCAATTTATGCTCTCCTCCTGTTTGCTTTGGTGTGGTTGGTTAAGTGAATGATGTGCTCCCCACCTGTAACAGTTGGTGGCAGTAATTCACCAAGTTGGTATGCCAATGCCAACCACCAATAATATAAGAGAAGAAGGCTACCCCATGCACTTTGTAGCCACGAAAATCATAATCATAAATGGAGTCTGCAACGATTCCTGTTGGAAAATGATACCTCAGTTGTGCTCACCGACATTTCTGGATGATACCAAGTAACCCAAAAAATTTTACAATTAATTTTTTATAATGTGTGCGTGTGTGTTTGCATGGATGATTTACATTAGATTTAATGTTTCCCAAATTATTTTTGTGTTTTTTTTTTGTTGTGTTTGAGTGTGTTTTTGTATGGTAAATAAACTACATTTTGGATTTTAATTCAACTTAGGTGGGCATGCTGTGATCTGTACAGAATTTTTTTCATTAACTGACAGATTCCGGCCAAAAAAAAAAAAAAAAAACAGCACAGGAGTGGGAGGGAATGGGAGTCATTCTTTTGGGATTGGACAGGACAGGATTTCCCCCAGTTTTTTGTGGGATTGGGATGGGTTGGGATTTTTTTTTTTTTTTTGTGGGAGTGGGACGGGAGAGGTTTGAAAATCCACTCCTGTGCTGCCCTCTATGCAGGAGTCCAGACAGAGGGACAAGCTGGAGCGGAGACACCCAAGGTCAGAGGCAGAGCCACAGGCTCCTCAGGTCTAGAAGACAGAGACTCCTGGCTAGGGCTGGGTATCGTTCAAAAATTTTCAATATCGATACTGATACCAGTACCTTGACTTCGATACCGGTTCCTGAACGCTACTTTTTTTTAAACCAATTTTACGAAATCGGTTTTATCAAGATTACATTACACATTACTTAAAAAAAATCGTTTTAAAACAAATAGCTCAGACAGAATCATCATTTCTGTTCATTTTCCATTGATTTACTGATGAGCAGCTGTTTCCAGCACTGCCTGTCTGTCTGTTTTCTCTTCCACGATTACTGTTCTGCCTCAGAGGAAGCTCATTCGCTGCTCATATGTCAATCATATTACGTGTTTGGTTCTGTACATAAGAAACCCATTTCTACGAATGAAACATGAAGCTAATAAACACACGATTGCGACATTATATGGTTTGTATGTCATTTTCCTGAGATTCTGCCTATTTTCCTTACAATACAGGGGGTTTACATGAGAAAAGCTAAGAAGTAGATTAGCCCAATATAAAAGACTACAAATAACAAATATTAGCAACATTATATGACTAAAAGACATTAGATCACAGCCGGAAGTTATTACAAACAATCAATGGTGGTTTTCAGTTGTGTACTGTAGTGTGGACAGGGATCTTTTGAGCAGTGGAGTATGAATGAGGAACACTTACATTTTAAAAAGCTGTTTTAAAACAAAAATGCACTAGTGTAAATGAAGCCTTACATCTACGGGGATGGGGGGTCAGAAGCTTACACACTACAGCCTAATATGTGAGCCACATTTCTGGGCATTGGTCAGTGTAAACTAATAGGTGTGTTCGACTTGACGCGGCGCTGCGCAGACTGATCTGTGTTTGGATCAGTCTGCGTCAGCGCAGCATAAAGTCGAACACAACTAACGTTAGTGTTTTTCCTTGATTAACCCCTTAGGTATCAAAATTTAGTATCGAACAAGACATTTTTGTCAGATAAATCCAAACAAGGGAAGGCTGGCGGCACACGTAACATTGACTAGACCCGACAACCTCAAACTGAACAGACAGGAACTTAAATACACAGACCAAACAAGGATAATAACAAGACACCTGAACATAATAGCATAATAAAATCAATAACCATGACAACCACTTATTAAAGGCAAGAATGGTGAAAACACAAAGTCCATGAGGTTGTGACAGCTGTATACTTTGATACTAGGAGCTGAACTGGCTCAGAACAGGCATAGTCTGACTATAATGCAGCATTGCGTCTTTATACTGAATTTTGAGCAGGCATAGAGTGGCCTGAATTCAGCTGCATTAACACAGATCAGTGGAGCGATGACATATAGATTCCATAATGAAAGCTTTGCAAGCTTGATTCTTCTCAAGTGTAAAAAATAAAACATGTTTTTGTAAGATGAAGTTTAAAATAAGAAGAAAGAAAAGTTAAAGTCAATAAAAGTTATGTTATAAATTAAAAATAAATGACACGATTGCTAGATATAAAGTCTCAATTATGGGATATAATTTGCAAACTCCCATAAAAATAAGCAAATATTAAAAATAAGGTTGCAGTTATGAAAAATATAATTGTCAGACAGTAACATTGCAATAGGTAATGTCACTATTATTTATTAATAAATTAAGTCTCAATTGTAAGATATGAAGATACGACAATATAAAGTTTCCTTTTTACCTATTTTTATTATTTAATTTTTTACTCTGATGTGGAAATGGATTTACATACATCACTATAACAGTAAGCTATAAAGTACACTTTGTTTCTGTGGAATCAAATTGAAGTGTTTCATAAAATATTTTTCCAACTTCTTCCTCGTGTAAACCAAACTATCAGATGACAAATTAAACACCACAGCACTGGCTGAATATTTAGTGAATCATATTAACTCACAACAACTCACTCTATTGTAACTCCCTTGCAACTTATGAATGAAGAAACAATAAATCAAATGTACATTTTAGAAGATTTTTAAAATGTTCATAAAATATGGTTGTTTTGACTTCACAACGTCTGAGTAAAGTTTAATAGACTATGTGGCTTTACTTCAGGAGTGTGAAAGATGAGCCAGAATCAACCACCGAAACAGGGAGAATGATTATCAGTAACGTCTACACGCTTGGTGTTAAAAAAGCATAGAGAAAACTTTGAACTGTGTGACTGATGGTAAATTGATTGTTCAAACCTGAGGCGAGGTCAGCCACCTGGGTGGGAGTGCAATTACTTTACAGATTCCTCATGTAAAATAATTTTTTTTTTTTTTTTCACAACTGTCTGCATCAATACTGTCCTGATGAGGAGATGATGCCATGTAAACAGACCCCCCTTCTTATAACTCATAATACACCACATATACCTTGGCACATCAATTTTTGCTGTTTTACACATTCCCTTTGGAAAATTCAAAAATTCAAAATATAAATAAAAAGGGTGTTGTGTGAGAATGTATTGATTCCTTTGACCAAATTGGCCTTTTCTCTTTCCTCAGAAATGGACTCGCTGAGGATTATCCTTTACTCTCTTGTCTTTCTCCTGAGTGTTTTTGGGAACCTGCTGATCATTGTGGTCCTAATAGTAAACAAGAGAATGCGGACCGTCACCAACTCTTTCCTGCTCTCACTGGCTATTAGTGATCTCATGATGGCCATCTTCTGCATGCCCTTTAATCTCATCCCCAGCCTGTTGGAGGACTTCATCTTTGGCTCTGTGATGTGCAAGACAGTCGCCTATTTCATGGGTGAGAAATGTTGAATTAAGCTTTCTCAATTGGAAGATTCATATTTGATTTTTTTTTCTGCCAAAGCATTGTTCACTAATGCTAAAGTAAACTTTAACGACACTGATCATTTTCAATTTATCCTGCAATGCTGCATTTTAATTACTTTTCTCATTATAATTTTTTCATTTATTCCAGAATCGTCTAACAACAACAGGATTATTTCAAAAATTATTCTGTTGTGATTTGAGCTGTTGAAACGTGAGCCAACTTTGTGCACCATGGCACAACTAATTAATTCCATCTCACTTATGCAAAATATTTTGTTCAAAAACTAGGTGCTTTGGAAAATGCTTTAGTGTTTTTTGTTGTGGGTAAGCTTTTAGGAGAAAATAACATCCAAGGACTCCTAAACCCTATAGTACCTTATCATTGAGAACAGTGTGTGAGGGGCTAAATCTAAATGTTCTGTCCAAACAGATACACACACACAAAAGAACTGAAGCTGCATACATACATACAAACAAAAATACATAATTTATATAAACAATTTCACGAGTTTGCACTTACATACAATCAGATTGAACACATAGTAGGGATATTTGGCGTGCTCTCCCTATCCCCAAACTGGGCTAAGAATAGGAGTGAGGAGTTGGGGAGGAGGAGAAATATATATATATATAGATATATGAGGAGAAATATATATATTTATTTATTAGGGTGTGATGAGATCTCGTGGCATGAGTTCTCGCGAGAACTGATGTGTTCTGATGAGAATTGAACGTGATGATATCCTCATGCTATTGGCATATGTCAGAACTTTCAGAGATATTTACATTACACTGGCTCGTTCACCAGTAGTGGTATGTAAGATTTTTTATGTTCACCTGCGAATACAATATGCTTAAAGGGGTCATCGGATGCCCATTTTATATAAGTTGATATTATTCTTTAGGGTCTTAATGAAAAGTCTATAACATACTTTGATTAAAATTTCTCAGTGGTAGAGTAGTAGTGTACAAACACCTAATTTTTTTTTTCTAGTCATTCTAGTCCATGTTGCTTTAAATGCTGATGAGCTCTGCTGACCCCGCGCCTCTCTTCTGTGGGGTGACGAGCAGTACTGTTTACTTTGGCTGTGAAACTTGCCTACTAGCACATATTAGGAAAGGAGATTTGCAAAGATTCATGAAAAAAACCCTTAAACTCACTTCTGTAGATGAAGCTTGATCATGATTGATTCGTGCAAACATAGATGCATTTAGGCAGATTGGGGATCGGTGCATTCCCTTCAAAACAAAAGTAATTTTAATCCTCTGCATCTTCAGATGTCAGGAGTAAATGACAACTGCTACAGTATGTTCATTACATTTATGCATTTAGCAGACGCTTTTATCCAAAGTGACTTACAGTGCATTCAGGATATACATTTTTTTTATCCAGTATGTGTGTTCCCTGAGAATTGAATCCACAAACTTTTGCACTGCTAACACAATGCTCTACCACTGAGCCACAGGAACACACATTATGACATCCAACAACAAAACATTCAATAGCTTAAAGATGTACTTGTCTTCCCCTGCACCGGAGTCGACACAATGGCAGACAGAGGGCTGCACGATTAATCAAAATGAAATTGAAATCGCGATTTGACAGAAGCTGTGATTGTCATGCGTATCTTTCAGTGAAGCAGCTTGATGATGTGAAGTAGATTTAAATTTAAATGCAAGGGGGGGAGTGTAGTGTCGAGTGTGATTTGCCTGGCAGAAAAACCCAGGATATGCCTATAGCGGTAGCTGGATAAATAGAAGATTTAACTGCTTTCATTGATTCAATGTGACTCATAAACACCGGAGTGTGACAATATATGGTTTATCGGAGTTCTTATTATTATAATTTTCATTAAAATAAGGTATATTTACAATGCAATGCTTTTATCACTGCTTAGAATACTATGAAATATGTTGTGTGCCTTATTCTGTGTAAGAAGCCACAAGTTTGGAGTGAAAATATGTTATTAAATGTGGTATTGTCCACATGCTTTCAGATGTAGCAGCATTTATTACACAGAGCCGTAGTTCACTAAAGAAGCTATGCAAACAGCTGTCAATATTACGAACGATTTTTCGATTTCATAATCATGCAATAAAATTGTCTGCGATTTTTTTTTTTTTTTTAGTTAACTATGGCTTTGTGTAGTAAATGCTGCTCCATCTGAAAGCATGTGATGATGATTTACTGCTGATTACAGAACCGGCTTTACTAACAAAATGCGCATGACAATCCCATTCGATCAATCGTGCAGCCCTAGCGGACAGCTCACAGCTCACTCAAGGCGGGTCTAAGGTAAGACGGCCTTGTCAATCAACCAGCTTCAAGTTCCTGGGAACCATCATCTCGAAGAGACTGTCCTGGACCACAAACACCTCCAGCCTGGTCAAGAAGGCTCACCAGTGCCTCTTCTTTCTTAGGACACTGAAGAAGAACCAGCTGTCTTCACCAATCCTGGTGAACTTTTACCGGTGTGCGATCGAGAACATCCTGACCAGCTGTATCACAGTCTGATATAGGAACTGCTCAGTTGCTGACCACAAGGCGCTGCAGAGGGTGGTGAAAACAGCCCAATGCATCACAAGTACAACACTTCCTGCTATTGAGGACATCCAGAGAAAACACTGTCTATGTCAAGCTTGCAGTATTCTTAAGAACTCCTCTCACCCTGACCATAGACTGTTTAACCCCCTGCCCTCCGGGAGGCACTTCAGGAGCCTCTGGACAAGGACCAGCAGACTCAGGAACAGCTTTTTCCCTACAGCTGTCTCCTTACTGAATTCTGCCCTCTGACAACTGTACATTTGTAACATATTGTAGACACTGTATATCCTGTACTTACTGCTTATTGCACTTCTGGTTAGATGCTAACTACATTTTCGTTGCCTTGTACCTTACATGTGCAATGACAATAAAGTTGAATCTAATCTAATCTAAAACTATCGTAGGAGGGGCCTGTGCAGAACTACGTCATTCTGATAGGAATCTCAGAACAGCCTGATTTGAGAAAGGGGATTTACAAATTACGGGAGTTTTCTGGGAGAAATAACAAAACGAGAGGAGGGCGGGAGATGGGTGTGAAATACAGGAGACTCCCTGGAAAAACGGGAGTGTTGATAGGTATAGTCTCCTTCTGGCTTATATCAAAATACTCCAACATTTTTCTTTAGTTAGTCCTAGTTTTGTACTTTTCATTCGTGATTTGTGTTTTGTTTTGCTCTCTCCTCTGTGCTTAAGTGTTCGTCACTGGAACTCGCACTGCCCCTGCGTCCTACATCATAAGCTGGTATGACAGTGTGACAGTTAGCGGAAGCTAGAGATTAGAGTTTATACAGTTTTAAATATGGATATTTTTCTTACCCAAACGCATTGTTTTGCTTTTAGAAGGCCTTTATTAACCCCTGGAGCTGTGTGGACTTCTTTTATAATGGATGGGTGCAATTTTTTGGACTTATTCAAATTTTGGGCTAAAATCTACTCCCATTATAAAGCATGGATTAGCCTGGACATTATTTAATATAACTCCAATTGTATCCGTCTATTTTGAGATGAATGTCATATACCTTGGATGGCTTGAGGGTGTACGGAGCCCCGCACATGGCATGCAGGAAAAAATAGTAGGCTAAATCGTGTGCACGATTTACTAATTCGTTCCCTCAATGTACTAAAATGTGCACATGATTACTATTGCGTTCCCTCGATTTACTATTTCGTTCACTCGATTTATAAATTGTGCGCACAATTTACTAATTCGTCCCCTCGATTTGCTAAATTGTGCGCACGTAATAGTATAGTAAATCGTAAATAGTAAATCGAGGGAATGCAATAGTAATCGTGTGCACGTTTTAGTACATTGAGGGAACGAATTAGTAAATCGTGCACACAATTTTTTTTTTTCTTGCATGTCATGTGCGGGGCTCCGTAAGGGTGAGTAAATCATGGGGGAATTTTTATTTTTGGGTGAACTATTCCTTTATTAAAACACAATTTAATTTAGTTATTTTATTTTAAACATCTTCAAGTGGAATTATAATGTCAAAACAAAACAACTTTGTATGTGATATGATCCATCATGTCAACATCTTGGTCACCCACAGAGGTGGACAAAGTACACAACACTACTTGAGTGAAAGTACAGATACTTCTGGTCAAATATTACTCCATTACAAGTGAAAGTTGTAACCACAGATTTTTAGTTAAGTAAAAGTACAGAAGTACTTGATTTTTAAAGTATTTAAATACCAAAAGTAAATTTCCTTTTTTTTATGTCAATGCACTGTTTATTATTGTTGTATGTAATAATTGCAATACTTTATGCCTCTGAAGCAACTTACAATACATTACACCTACTGAATACTCTGACTAGCTTTTAGTATTTTTGGAATGAAGAGCTTTTAGAATGTTAAAAACCTATAGAAACGAAACAAGGGAGTTGACCAAAAAAATAAAATGATTTAACACTCCTACCAACCCCCACAAAAGCAGCATGGCAGCGTGTGCACGTCTATGTGAGCCGTGTGGATAGTGAAATTGCCGAAATACAGACTGATTAAAAAAAAAAAATATCAATCCTGCTTTAAAACTCAGAAACACAACTGTAGCTGTATAACTTTACAACAGCAACACAGCTTTAACAAAAATTTCAAAAATGCTCTCTGATCGCTCTAGCTGTACTTTTATGTCATACACAGAATGGTCTGTGCAGTGCTGCTTCAAATCAAACACCCTATTGTGTTTTGTTAGGAGATGCACACCGGTTCTTCTGTGGCTCTATATTTTAATTTATCCAGTTTTGCAAAATCAGACGATATTGTGTCTAATATATACCACAATATTAACTTCTTATTATTGACTTGTTGTAAATAAATATCACATTTGCAACTGGTCAGTGTTCAAAAAATGCTGGGAAATCACTCACTTCATGTAACCCTATGAAAGGGATTACTTATAGGCTGTCTAAAAAAAAGTCACATTTAAGAAAAAAAAAGCTGTTACATGGTAATGACTTTCTACTTTGGGAACCCTGATAGAAATGTAGTGAAGTGAAGAGTACGATATTTGTCTTTCAAATGTAGTGAAGTTAAAGTCAAAAGTTTCTAGAAAAAATAAATAAATAAATAAATGAAGTAAAGCACAGATACGCAAAAAGTGTACTTTAGTACAGTAATCAAGTAAATGTACTTTGTTACTGACATCCTCTGTTCACCCATGCTGTTATTTAGGTTTGTGAAGTGACTGAACAATTGAACTGGTTAGTTTATTAGGATGTTATCATGTTAGCAAGTATAAATTTGACAAACTGAAATACTGCTTTGTACATTAGGCTTGAAGCACTTGAGTCACTTTCCAGAGCACAAGCACATCCTGTTTACCTCAGTACATCATCACACAACAACTCTAGTTGCCAGTTATAGTTTAAGTCTGACTTAACTATGTTAATATATTGATATTGCACTAACTAGTCATTAACTGTACTATTTCTCATGTGATGTCTCTTTCTCTCTGAAAACCACCTTTTGATGTGCCACATCATCCTAACACCAATCCATATATTGTTCTGAAAACTGTAGGGCATCAAGATTGAAAAGAAATGATTCAAACAGACTGGTAAAGTATAAGATCATTAAGCATTCTTCTCAAAGAATGCTGTGCCTGTAACAAGAAAATTAAGTTCCCCACCAGGGAATTCGAGCTGTGTCGGAAACGTTTTGAGAACAGCTCTGCTTAAACATGCTCTGAAGCACTTGTGAAATCAGTCCAATAGAATGGTGACATCATAGGCAGGATGATGTAACAACCAGGACAACCTGTCCTCCAACCAATACGCCCGTTTAGGTCGTTTGTCCAAATCCCTGAAATACGACCCATCAGAGCATATATAGATCTGTGCACTATTTACTTTACAGTTGTATAAATAAAAATATGCATACAGTATTTTTTTACATTATGTTTTTAAGTAATGCTTTTGATGGAATATGTATATGTATTTACAGAAAACAGGTAATCATTTCTGTGTTAGCTGTTTAAGATGGAGATGGCATGGGGGGAAAAACTGTGACCCTGGACCACAAAACCAATCTTAAGTCACTGGGGTATATTTTTAGCATTAGCCAAAAAAAAATTATGTGTCAAAATTACAGATTTTTCTTTTATCCCAAAAATCATTAGGATATTAAGTACAGATCATGTTCTTTGAAGATATTTTGTATTTTTGATATTTTATATCAAAACTTAATTTTAGAATAGTAATATGCATTGCTAAGAATTAATTTAGACAACTTCAAAGGCGATTTTCTCAGGATTTTGATTTTTTTGCAACCTCTGATTCCAGATTTTCAAATAGTTGTATCTCAGCCAAATATTATCCGATCTTAATAAACCATACATCAATGGAAAGCTTATTTATTCAGCTTTCAGATGATGTATAAATCTCAATTTAGAAGAATTTACACTTAAGACACTTAAGTTTTATGTTCCAGGGTCACATACATTACCATTTCCATTTCTTACTGTGTGTAAGTAGTACGTTGTTGTTTTTTAGCATGTGTGTTTGGCAGTGTTATTTTTTTAGGATTACTGATAAACTATTGTCGATTAAATTGTATTATTTGTATTTATTTTAATTTTAGTTAAATTATGTCTGAATTTATTTTGTCTGTATAGGTCTTTTATTAAGTTTTACTTTTATTTAATTTGAGTTATTTTAATACTTCAACAAACTAAATGGAAATGAAACTTTATATATATATATATATATATATATATATATATATATATATATATATATATATATATATATGTGTATGTGTGTGTTTCTTCAAGTAGATTCAAGTAGAGTATGTATGTATGTGTGTGTGGTTGTACATACACGTATGTAGCTGTTTTTTGGTGTTTGGCTTAGTGTTATGTTAGAATCATTATTATATTCTTATACCTTTTGTTCTTTAATATTTTGAATTGTTTTTAGCTTTATTTTTTTCCATTTAAATGTTAAGTTTTGAAATTTTGTATGCTTTTGTCATTTTTGTATTTCTTTATTTTTTAAAATGTGTATAAGTAGTATTTATAAAGTTTTAGCTTTTAGTTTTGGATCTGTTTGTTTTAATACTTCAATTGATTGCCTCTGTTGTCCTCATTTGTAAGTCGCTTTGGATAAAAGCGTCTGATAAATGACTAAATATAAATATATAATATATAAATATATACACACACACACACACACACATATAAATTACACATTTGGCTGGAATGCTTGAATCTGATTGGTCATGTAACGGGGCAAGCGAGACATGAGACGTGTGGATCCATTCGCAAGCTTTATTTGAGGACGTGGTCAAAACAGGTGAGGGTCAGACAATGGCAACAGGTACAGTATATTGAGGGCAAGACACAAGAGTAATCTGATAAACATTAACGGCGAACATAATCCAAAGGGCTTGATGAGGGGTAATCCAATAACAAGAGCAAAAGTCCAGGCGAGATACAAACAGTCCGAAACAGCAAGGCAAAGGGTTAATCCAAGATACACAGGCAGAAGATCAGAACAGGAGAAAACAGACAAGGCAAGACTTTGACTAGACTATGGGAACTAGAACTAAATACTTAAACAAAGACAGGGAACTGGCTCTGTAAGGTAGCTATTATGCTAAACAGCATAAACGCTTAAACAATACTCGGCAGTTTGAACAGGATCTGAGTGGGTGATATATAGTATGTGTGATTGGTTTCAGGTGAATGTGTAATTAGTGAAATGGCTGCTGCCGTGTGTGTGTAATCAGAGTGAAATGGATTGTGGGAACTGAAGTCCATGGTTAGCGTGACTGTCTGTGTAGTGTCAGAGTCCATGTGGTGGATAATGACCTCTTGTGGTGAAAAAAACGGGAAGTTCATAGACCGGATTTGTGACAGGTCAAATGCAGCACATTGTAGTAAATCCACAACACTGTATACTGTTGTCCCTGGCAACCAGTCTCTTACACTCACTCTGCAGTCTTTTTCTTCTTACATAATATTGTAATTTCATGTTCATTTATTTGCTCATTTGGTATCGTAATAAGTGGAAAATGTACAGTCAAGTCATTATTATAAAATGAAACCCTTCAGGATGATACAAAGCCCAAATAAATGAACTGACTGGTACATTGTACATCATCTTTTACATAGTGTTACATATTAATGAGTGTAATATAACAATATAAGCTATAAGCCTTGAGGATCTGTGCAGCACAGCCTGGTCCTAAATCAGTATTTTTTCTCTGAATTTACTTGGCACTGAGCTGGACAGCAATAAGTTATTCTCACTCTGCAAAGTGTTGGCCTTGAGTCAGAGGAAGAACACGCTGCCTCTGTGAGAACATTCCATCACGTTCTACAGCTCAACTGGCATTCTGTGCAATTCTCTTGTATTACCTTGCTCACTTTATTGCATTAATCTGAGAGTGCTTTGGGCTCCTGGTTTTAGTCAGCCATGTGGCAATCAATGCACAAAACCATTATGAGTCATTGATTTCCTACCCTCAGTGGTCATATCTGCTAATGTCTACCCACAAGAAAGAAAAATACCTCAGAGCACAAATCATTGTCTGTGCGATTGGTAAACGTGGTTACAATGTCTGTAACATAAGCACGTTTTAAATTAGGCTTCATTCTCAACCAGTGTGAATTCTTTTGAGATAAAAATTAGATCTGGAATATTTCTGGGAGCATAGAATACAGACAATGTATTCATGACATGTCTTAATTGCTAATGTGAAAAATATCACTTAAAAGATTCCTTTAACTGAAATGGAAAAAACAGCAGTTCTATGTGGAACATAATAGTTTCAGACTGAATAGAGTCAAACTGTTGACTGTTTAACCACAGAAGAGCTTCAGAGATTTGTCTTTTCAGAAAAGTTCTTAAACGTCATGCTGCACTGAACATTTCCCTGAAAGTCTGCTTTGAAAAGCTCAGTGTATGTGCGACCTTGGCAAATACAGGCAGAGAGGATTTATCTACCACTGTATATATTCAGTAAACTGAATTCTCTTTGGTGCGCTCGCATCTTGCTTCTTTTTGGACTAAAAGATAAAAAAATCATCTAAGGAGAGTGTAAGAAATTCCCTAAACTCAATCAGTTAGAAATCCATCTGTCAAAGTGTTTCCATGAAGTCGCTGGATAATCAGAGGTACTGCAGTAGCAGCCCTGGTTTCTCATTAGCACAACACGCCGAAATACATTTGCAACTTTTTACCAGGTTGCATATACAGTGGGTACGGAAAGTATTCAGACCCCCTTACATTTTTCACTCTTTGTTATATTGCAGCCATTTGCTAAAATCATTTAAGTTCATTTTTTTTTCCTCATTAATGTACACACCCATATTGACAGAAAAAACACAGACTTGTTGACATTTTTGCACATTTATTAAAAAAGAAAAACTGAAATATCACATGGTCCTAAGTATTCAGACCCTTTGCTGTGACACTCATATATTTAACTCAAGTGCTATCCATTTCTTCTGATCATCCTTGAGATGGTTCTTTGATTATACTGATTGGACTTGATTAGGAAAGCCACACACCTGTCTATATAAGACCTTACAGCTCACAGTGCATGTCAGAGCAAATGAGAATTATGAGGTCAAAGGAACTGCCTGAAGAGCTCAGAGACAGAATTGTGGCAAGGCACAGATCTGGCCAAGGTTACAAAAAAAATTCTGCTGCACTAAAGGTTCCTAAGAGCACAGTGGCCTCCATAATCCTTAAATGGAAGACGTTTGGGACGACCAGAACCCTTCTTAGAGCTGGCCGTCCGGCCAAACTGAGCTATCGGGGGAAGAAGAGCCTTGCTGAGAGAGAGGTAAAAAAGAACCCAAAGATCACTGTGGCTGAGCTCCAGAGATGCAGTTGGGAGATGGGAGAAAGTTGTAGAAAGTCAACCATCACTGCAGCCCTACACCAGTCGGGGCTTTATGGCAGAATGGCCCGACGGAAGCCTCTCCTCAGTCCAAGACACATGAAATCCCGCATGGAGTTTGCAAAAAAACTGAGAAATAAGATTCTCTGGTCTGATGAGACCAAGACAGAACTTTTTGGCCTTAATTCTAAGCGGTATGTGTGGAGAAAACCAGGCACTGCTCATCACCTGTCCAATACAGTGCCAACAGTGAAGCATGGTGGTGGCAGCATCATGCTGTGGGGTGTTTTTCAGCTACAGGGACAAGACGACTGGTTGCAATCGAGGGAAAGGATGAATGCGGCCAAGTACAGGGATATCCTGGACGAAAACCTTCTCCAGAGTGCTCAGGACCTCAGCCTGGGCCGAAGGTTCACCTTCCACCAAGACAATGACCCTAAGCACACAGCTAAAATAATGAAGGAATGGCTTCACAACAACTCCGTGACTGTTCTTGAATGGCCCAGCCAGAGCCCTGGCTTAAACCCAATTGAGCATATCTGGAGAGCACCTGAAAATGGCTGTCCACCAACGTTTACCATCCAACCTGACAGAACTGGAGAGGATCTGCAAAGAGGAATGGCAGAGGATCCCCAAATCCAGGTGTGAAAAACTTGTTGCATCTTTCACAAAAAGACTCATGGCTGTATTAGATCAAAAGGGTGCTTCTACTAAAAACTGAGCAAAGGGTCTGAATACTTAGGACCATGTGATATTTCAGTTTTTCTTTTTTTAATAAATCTGCAAAAATGTCAACAATTCTGTGTTTTTCTGTCAATATGGGGTGCTGTGTGTACATTAATGAGGAAAATGATTAAATGATAAATGATAAATGATTTAAGCAAATGGCTGCAATATAACAAAGAGTGAAAAATTTAAGGGGGTCTGAATACTTTCCGTACCCACTGTTTATACTATATAGACAAAAGTACAAAATGACCCCATTCTCTGACTTTACGTAGTCTTCTGCTTCATGACTGAATTACTGTTGTTCATAAACTCCTCCAACTACCACCTACAGTTGACCGTGGAATATCCAGCAGGGATCAAATTTCATGAAATGACTTATTGCAAAGATGACATCCTTTCACAGTATTAAACTTGAGTGCTTCAGAGTGACCTTATGTATGTATGTATTTATTTATTAATGTTTGCAAATGCAGTCTGTATGGCTAGGTGCTTGATTTTATACACCTGTGGCAATGAGTCTTATTAAAACCTAAATTCAATAATAATAATAAAGAGGTGTGTCCCCATATTGTAAGTATTGTAACTTAATGACACATAGCCTACTAGTACTCAAAGTGTACATATCAGTACATCTTGAAAGGGTTCCACCCCAGTGACTAGGGTGCTTTTTGCACTTTTTTTCTGAGAGTACTTACAAGTATTTTTCATTGTAAGCATATATACTGTATAATATTTAAACATTAATTTTCTTCCTTTTGTATGCATTATCTTCACAGGTATATCTGTCAGCATCTCCACCTTCAGTCTGGTGGCCATTGCCATTGAAAGATACAGTGCCATTTGCAACCCGCTGAAGTCCAGGGCATGGCAGACCCGTTCTCATGCCTACAAGGTCATCGCTGCCACATGGGTACTATCTGTGGGTATCATGGTGCCCTATCCTGTTTTTAGTGTACTGGTGCCATTTAACAAGCTGGACAACATCACAGCTCACATGTGCAGGCTTGATTGGCCCATCAGTCAGGTGGAACAGACTTGGTGAGTCTTTTGGCTACATTACTTGTCTTAACACTGACACAAAAAAAAAAGAAAAAGAAAAAGTATATGGCCCTGTAAGTGGTGTGAAAAAGTGTTGGCTCCCTTCCTGGTTTCTTATTTTTTTGCATGTTTGTCACTTTAATGTTTCAGATCATCAAACAAATTTAAATATTAGTCAAAGATAACACAAGTGAACACAACATGCAGTTTTTAAATGAAGGTTTTTATTATTAAGGGAAAACAAAATCCATAACTACATGGCCCTGTGTGAAGAAGTGTTTGCCCCCTAATCTTAATAACTGGTTGGGCCACCCTTAGCAGCAACAACTGCAATCAAGCATTTGCGATAACTTGCAATGAGTCTGTTACAGCTCTGTGGAGGAATTTTGGTCCACTCATCTATGCAGAATTGTTGTAATTCAGCCACATTGGAGGGTTTTTGAGCATGAACCGCCTTTTTAAGGACATGCCGCAGCATCTCAGTAGGATTCAGGTCAGGACTTTGACTAGGCCACTCCAAAGTCTTTATTTTGTTTTTCTTCAGCCATTCAGAGGTGGACTTGCTGGTGTGTTTTGGATCATTGTCCTGCTGCAGAACCCAAGTTCTCTTCAGCTTGAGGTAACGAACAGATGGCCGGACATTCTCCTTCAGGATTTTTTGGTAAACAGCAGAATTCATGGTTCCATTTATCACAGCAAATCTTCCAGGTCCTTAAGCAGCAAAACAGCCCCAGACCATCACACTACCACCACCATATTTTACTGTTGGTATGATGTTCTTTTTCTGAAATGCGGTGTTACATTTCTGCCAGACGTAATGGGACACACACCTTCCAAAAGGTTCAACTTTTGTCTCGTCAGTCCACAGAGTATTTTCCCAAAAGGTCTTGGGGATCATCAAGGTGTTTTCTGGCAAAACTGAGACAAGCCTTTATGTTCTTTTTGCTCAGCAGCAGTTTTCGTCTTGGAACTCTGCCATGCAGACCATTTTTGCCCAGTCTCTTTCTTATGGTGGAGTCATGAACACTGACCTTAACTGAGGCAAGTGAGGCCTGCAATTCTTTGGATATTGTTGTGGGGTCTTTTGTGACCTCTTGGATGAGTTGTTGCTGTGCTCTTGGGTGCAATTCTTTGGATATTGTTGTGGGGTCTTTTGTGACCTATAACCATGTTTTTCCCAAAGCAGAAACTTCTGATAGATCTCAATTACTTTCTTTCTCATTTCTTTCTGAAATTCTTTGGATCTCGGCATGATGTCTAGCTTTTGAGGATCTTTTGTTCTACTTCACTTTGTCAGGCAGGTCCTATTTAAGAGATTTCTTGATTGTGAACATGTGTGGCAGTAATGAGGCCTGGGTGTGGCTAGAGAAATTGAACTCAGGTGTGATAAACCACAATTTTAACAGGGGGGCAAACACTTCTTCATGTAGTTTTGGATTTTGTTTTCCCTTAATAATAAAAACCTTCATTTAAAAACTGCATGCTGTGTTTACTTGTGTTATCTTTGACTAATATTTAAATTAGTTTGATGATCTGAAACATTAAAGTGTGACAATCATGCAAAAAAATAAGAAATCAGGAAGGGGGCCAACACTTTTTCACACCACTGTGTGTGTATATAATTAGTTTGATGATCTGAAACATTAAAGTGTGACAATCATGCAAAAATATATATATACACACACATATGTACATAGTGTACATTAAAGCTTTATTGTATATATGTATATATATATATATATATATATATATATATTGATATATATATATATATACACACACATACACACATACATACATTATGGCTGTAATTGTGCAATAAATAAAAAACAAATATTGCACAATTAACACATTAATTTTGACAACCCTAATATATAAATGGAAAAATAGATGCTACGTTAATTGCCTAAATATTTTAACTTAAATATTTTTTTTTTTTATTAATTTAAAGCAAACCAAACAATATAACAAGAAACACACACACACACAAACATTCTTGTATATGTGGTTTACGGGTACTCTCCAAAGGTGTAATGGTATTTATACTGTACAAACTGTACTTTCTATCCCCTTTTACATATGTGACCCTGGACCACAAAACCAGTCTTAAGTCGCTGCGGTATATTTGTAGCAATAGGCAAAAAAACATTGTATGGGTCAAAATTATCGATTTTTCTTTTATGCCAAAAATCATTAGGGTATTAATTCATGTTTCATGAAGATATTTTGTCAATTTCCTACCGTAAATATAACAAAACTTTTTGATCAGTAATATGCATTGCTAAGTATTCATCTGGACAACTTTGAAGGTGATTTTCTCAGTATTTTGAGCATTTTTGCAAAAAAAAAAAAAATGACACTTAAGAAACATATATAGATCAGTATGTGTGCAATTCTATACAGAAAGGGTATGAGAGGAAAGATGAAATGTCCAACAAGGATTCCCTGCTGAGGTGAATAAAAGCGAGACAGCCACAACCACACTGTATAGCAAGGACAAATGGCAGGACCAAAATAGAACTAACTAGCATAAACCAGAGCCTGGAAATTCATGGTGGCATAAGCTGGTCTGTAAGCAGGGGCGCTGCTGACAGGACTCGGCTCTAAATAAGTTCAGAATGCATAACAAGAGCTCATTAATTGTGAAGCTGAGGTCCAAACCTCTACATTCATGTATAAGTATTCTATATTCATGATCTTTCTCTGTTCAGACATTCATGTCAGATGCATCATATCAGTGAACAAGTGCTTCACACAGATCACAGCCTGCTGGTTCAAGTCATGGTCAGAGACTGGCTCAGAGGGCTGTTAAGCTCCATGGGCCTCGGATTTGTGACTTTTATGCAACTGTAGAAACAGATAAAGTGATCTTGATGCACTAGGAAATCTTTATTATTATTATTATTATTATTATTATTATTATACATTTTAGCAGGATTGAACACTCCTAAAGTATACATACACCAGCTGCATTTAGTGAGTGTATCACCTAATGAAGCATGGGGTATGAGTCAAAATTTGGGAACCACTGGGTGTAAAAGATTTACTGTGTACCACCAGAAATAAAGAATCAGAGAAACCACTGATATTGGTACAACCCAAACCAGTTCATTTAAATTAGCTTTGCTATCTATCTATATTTATTTATATCTATCTATATTTTTTGTCACATTTTTACATGTGATAGCTTTATTTCAGCACTCAGTTAATTAATTTCTCTTGCATGAGTTTATGTAAAGCTGAACACATATTTATAAACTTTTATCTCACCTTGTAAATATGCGTGGTTGTATATAAGAAAAATACAGTGACGGGGTTAAGTTTTCAAATATTTTAAAATGGCCACAACATAGTAAGCCATAGGAATAAAAATATTGATTGTTATTATATATTATAAATAAGGAAATGTATGTGTGTGTATACACACATACACACATATACATATTGTGCATAAGGGTTTCCATCTCACTACCCATGATGTTGGTTTTGCTTTGCTTTGTGCAAATGAGAGGAAAAAATAAAATAAAAATTCTAGCAACACGCAGGTATTAAAGATCACACATTACAAATTTGTTTTGCACAAAAAGGTGCTTCCCAATATTACACACTCATCTCCTACATACACTTTGTGGTTGGATTAGTATTGCTTTTGTTGTCTTTGTGCTGGAGCTTGTAATGAATTTGAAAGCCACACAGGAAACAAGAGGAGAGAAAAGTGTCTTTGATAAGATCAGAGGAACGGACTACCGGAGATGCTTTCAAGGAACACTCCCAGGCTGTCATTTGAATATTATAAAATAACATCATATGGGGTAGAGCTTTTTGATTTAAAGTTTGAAATTCAAGTATTGCATTTTCTTATTGTATGCCAGAGCTGACCATCTCATCTGACTACATTATTTTAAATACTGTGACTGAAGCCGAAGCTTGTGTTCTTCATTGCAGATCATTTAAATAGATTGCAAAAGCTACAGTAGTTAAAAAATACTATAATGCTGTTTTACTGAATATCATCACCATGGTTGCAGGTAATCAAAACAATCAATGACATTTAGAATTCAGTACAACAATTAAGTTTGTGAGACATTTGGAATACTGTCTCTGTATACATACCGCTCATGCAGGTAACTGAAACCATCTTAGCCAATCAGATTAGAGGACTGAAACTAACTTATATAAATTAATTTCAAACACTTCTGAATTTCAGTCAAACCTTAGATCTTCTTTGATCAATGCACCAGGGCTCTGTTTTCAAAAGTGTTGTAAGCCTAAGTAGACCATTGAGAGTTTAGGGGCATCAAATTATGAAATGGTTTATCCCATATATATATATATGTATGTATAGGTGGATGCTTTAAATAAGCCCTTATTGGGTTTTCCGCCTCTCCCTCCATTGCATATGTATTGTATTCTTTCCCTTTTATTGTACATATTTTTTGTAAATATACAAACTAAATCTACTTAAGCTTATCCTTTGGAAAACGCAGCTCAGTACAGTATCACTAGTGATTTATTCTAATTGGTCCACTACTGACTTGTTGTTTTTTGGTTTCATTATATTTCACTGACAGATATTTTGCTCTCTTTCTCTCTGTTAGGTACGTCTTGTTGCTCTTCATTCTGTTCTTCATCCCAGGTGTGGTGATGATAATTGCCTACGGTCTCATATCCAGAGAACTTTATAGAGGGATTCAGTTTGAACTAGAGCAGAAGAAAGACTCTAGTGGTATGAACCATTTTTTTAAGCCCTCACACCACAATATCAGATATCCCTCAAAGCAATGAGCTGCCTGAAGCATGTCTGTTCACTTTGATAAACTCGACTACAATAGATTAAAACATTTGTAAAACTCCTAAAAGATTGCACACAATTCTGAATTGTTTGCTGGCTATAGTTTTTTATTCAGTACTTCCTGCAATCAGTCAAAAGTTGTCATGACATCATTTGTGACATATTTTTTTTTTTTTCATGATGCAAGTACTGTGAGTGAGGTTGCTGTTTTATTTAATGTGGGGGGTTGGGGGGAGATTCTCAAAAGCTCAACAGACTTTTCTGTTCTCTCTCCATTTGTGAGAGAGGCTGCTTGACCCATGTGTCCCATGGCGAGGACTGAATGCACTTAGGTCATGCTGAGTACCTCCCTGGGCATTAAGGCTGTTTGTGAACTGATGTACTGGATGTGAGTTCTCTCAGGGTAAAGCTTTAGACAACTTCAGTGAGGTGTAAATAGGTACTTCTGGGGGCATTTCAGTTAGACCTCCACAGGTACCTTTTGTAAGAAGTATTCTTCAAAAAGTACCTTTCTTGTACCATTGCTGTGATCAAAAAATGAGGCAGGAAAAAGAAAATGAGATTGAATAGTGATGTTAATGTTTTGGAGAAATCTGAGTAGGAACATGCAAACCAGGTCTTATATATTTAACAAGATACTGGTTATACAGGTTGTTATTTGCACTATGTAACTCCCTTGTATCAGGTGCATGCAGAGATACTTTCTATATAAATGAGCCAATGCATCCTCTTTATGTTGTTGTGACCTGCCAAACCCTTAATCTGCATGTAACTGCAGTGTCACTAGGTTTTTCTAGTATCTTTGGACAATGCAATGAACAGGTTATGATCTCATGCTCAAGGACTTTCATGCTTAGTAAATAAGTAGTAATAGTAAAAATTTGAAAATATACTGAATACTCTACTTTCAGCAGCACTGCAAACCTGCAGTTTAGAAGTTTGTATATTTTATTTATAAATGCAACTTTATTAAAATAACAACATATATACAAAATTATGTATGTTTATACATGTTTTTGTAATAAATATACAGGACATATCTGTCCAAAAATGTATTACACTTACATAAACATACATATATGTGTGGGCTAGATATACTCACCAACCACAAGGTATACAGGTACCTTGCTAGTACCAGATTTGACCTCATCGCAAAGCTGCTTAATTGGATTGAGAATTGTTGACTGTGGAGGCCATTTTAGTATAGTGTAGATGAAACCAGTCAAGAAACCAGTTTGAGATGATTTAAGCTTTGTGACATGCCACGTAATTCTGCTGGAAGTAGCCATAACAAAACGGGTACACTGTGGTCATAAAGGGAAGGACATGGTCAGCAACAATACTCAGGTAGGCTTTGGCATTTAAATAATGCTCTTTTGGTACTGAAGGGGCCCAAAGTATGCTATTAAACTATTCCTCACAACATTACACCACCACCACTAGCCTAAAATGTTGATACAAGGCAGGATGGATCCATGTTTTCATGTTGCTTACATCACATTCTGGCCCCACCATCTGACTGTCACAGCAGAAATCAAGACTCATCAAAGCAGATGACCTTTTTCCAGGCTTCTATTGTCCAGTTTTGGTGAGCCCATGGGAGCTGTAGCCTCAGTTTCCTGTTCTTAGATAACAGGAGTGGCAGCCAGTGTGGTCTTCTGCTGCTGTAGATTGGTCATTTGAGTAACTGTTACCTTTCTATCAGCTCAAACAAGTCTGGCCATTCTCCTCTGACATCCTGCCCACAGAGCTACCGCTCACTGGATATTTTCTATTTTTTTTTTTTTTGACCATTGTCTGTAAACCCTGAAGATGGTTGTGTGTGAAAATCTTAGTGGATCAGCAACTTCTGAAATTCTCAGACCAGCCCGTCTGGCACCAACAACCATGCCACATTCAAAGTCACTCAAATCACCTTTCTTTTGCTTTCTGATACTTGGTTTGTACTTCAGCAGACTGTCTTGACCATGTCTACATGCCTAAATGCACTGCTGCCATATGATTGGCTGATTAGATATTTACATCAATGAGCAGTTGATCAGGTGTACCTAATAAAGTGCCTGGTGAGTGTATATATACAGTATAATAAGTTTCATATATGTTTTTACTTCATATAAAAATATATTTCATATATAGATATGTAATACATGTACATACTGTTTATTACATTTGTATATAAGCTTTGAATTCAAGACTGTGACGTTTAGGTCCTCTGTTGGTCACAGGTCTTCTCATTATACAGATCCTAGAGTCAGAATTCAGCGAACTTTCATGTGCAACAGAATGTGAATTTTTTTCTGATTTCTTGTGTTCACATGGGTATGAATAGAGTGCAAAGTCTATTATGACTTCAGCTAAACAGAAATACCACCAATATGACTTTGTAAAAAAACACTTTTGCTTCTTTTATGTATAGATGTAAAGAATGGGTTGAACAGCGCACTGTCTTCTGGTCGTGATGAGAGTGATGGATGTTATATCCAGGTCCCAAAGAAGCCCCCCGCTATGGAACTTTCTGCTCTGACCACCTCTGGCACCGTCAAAGTGGACCGTCCACGGAGCAACACCTCAGAGGCAAAGCTAATTGCCAAGAAACGAGTGATCCGAATGCTGATCATTATAGTTGCCATGTTCTTTGTATGCTGGATGCCTCTATACTCTGCCAACACCTGGAAGGCTTTCGACCAAAATTCAGCCCAGAGCGCACTTTCTGGAGCCCCCATCTCCTTTATTCAGCTGCTGTCCTACACCTCAGCCTGTGTCAACCCCATCATCTACTGCTTCATGAACACCCGCTTCCGCAAGGCTCTCTTGGCCACCTTTGGGTGTTGCAGGCGGCCATGCCAGAACCGGAGGAAGAGGAGGGACGGTGATGATGAGATCACAGGAGCCACAGGGACGTTCAGAACAAAGTTCAATTATACCACCGTTAGCACGGTAGGACCGTGTTAGCATTAGCATTGCAGGTGTCTCCAGTTTGATCCATGAGCTGTGCGCTTGTGACGTACTGCTTGTTTAAGAGTTCAGATCACCAGATGTGTTCTTCTTTTTCATGGTGTCAACTTGCTTTGTTCAATGTGTCAGTTTTCGTTTTTAATTTGGAAACGAATACCTCATTTGTCTGTTCTTTCTATGGTAAACTGTCGTTTTATGGTTGTGTCTTCAATTTATATCATTGTGATAAAATCAAAATGTGCGTTACACGTGATGTGCAAAGATGTAGCTTTATTTTTATTGTGTAAGATCTTTAGAGAACTTTTCAGAGGATGATCTTATCCGGCATGGGAAGTATACATAGAGAAATACCATAGAAATATTCTTGTATCTTTGATGTTATAGAACCAAATACTGCATGTTGCATGATCAAACAAAAGACTATATACTGTACTTATAGAAAGCTGCTTTCCAGCTACAAAATGGTACATTTTTATTGTCTATTTTGATTGTTGTGATGTATCATCTGTATTTTGTTCTCTGTTTTATTAGAATTCTATAATGGCATCTTTATCTTAATGACCTTTGCTTAAATAGCATCACCGAGAGTCCTTCTTTTCTCTGAGTCCTTCTTTTTAGTCTTCTTTATATTCTGATAATAACAGATGGATTTGTAGGAGACAATGTTTAATTTGTGCTCCTTCTTTTCTGATGCACATCTCTTACAAGTTATCCTACATGAAGATGTATCAGGTGGGCAAGGCAATTCAGTCTTCAATGGAATCAACAGTCTCTTGGAAATCTTCACCCCAGTTGAAGTGATGCCATGATCAGTACTGCCAAGCTGCATGACAGGTTGGAATTTTTAATGCCCTGGCACTGGAGATTAAGATATGAAAGGAAAATAATAAACTGTAGAGGGAAGTTTGATGTGATTGAGTGTTGGAGGCACTAATGTTCTAATAGTCATTCTCACAAAAACACTACCAAAAAACACACGAAAAAAAAAAAAATCTCAGTCTATCTCAAATTGCATTGCTCTAATCAATTTCTTCCTTATTGCTGAAGCTGATGAGACACCTGGGATATTCAGCTTCTTGCCTGGCCCCAATAAACCCTCTCTGAATATATGAAAGGAGATAAGCTCTTGTTTGTGCTGAAATTAATTTATTCAGTGGTTCATGCTAAACATGAAAGCTGGATCTGCACAGCGTGAACCAAGTGTTTTAAAATTCAACCTCAAAAGGAACGGTACGCATATGAGATGTTTGTGTGCTTATACTTAGTTCATCTTGTTATCCACTGAAATGCTGAAATGCCTGATTTGCCATATTTGATAAAAGTAAGCCTTAAAAACATTTTTGTTACTTTAAATAAACATTAATTGAAAATAAAGTTTTAGATGCCAAGGCAATATTTCTGATTTTAATTTAGTTTAACTTCATGTAGCCTGCAAAAATAAATTGAAAATATAAATAAAATAAAATATTAATAAAAAATATACAGACATATACAAAAACCCATATACAAACATATAAAAAAATAGAAATTACAAAAACACATCGCAAAATTACAAAAAGTTTGTTTTGTAAAAAAAAAAAAAAAATTGCATGCATTTTAGAACCAATTGACTTATATGTGTTACTGTTTCTGTCAACATGCTAATTGCATAAAATTATCAATGAAAGAAGCAATCTCTCTATCTCTGTTTCACCTTTCTTCCCACCTCCTCCATGAATGTTGGAATCAGGTCCAGTGCTACCTATATGAGCAGGCAATTGCCTAGGTCCTCAGGCTTTGAGGTGGGCCCTCCATAACCATAGCATTCCAGTCAAGACAGGCCGCAATATACTAGCCTCATTGTTCAATGGATATAGTTAAATTATCACTCACCTGCAATCAAACCAATTAATGTTGCTGTTTCAAAGAGGGCCCTGCCTTCAGAGTGTTCGTTATTTCTGGACAGATCATTCTCCAGTTCATAATGAGTTTAAAAGAGCGCGAGCGCCTTTAATGTGCCCAGACGTGACACTTTGAATTTGCATGTACAATGAATGACATCACGTCAGGAGCTAAGAAGTAATAGCTAAAAAAGTAAAGCAATGAAGTTCATATTCAAAGTCAAAAAGAAAACACACTAGAACATTTCTTAATGCTGAAAAAGTCTCTTTCACTTCCACTTGATTTGTGTATATAGTGCATATTACAAGTTAAAAATGCAATACATAATATCATATTATTATTATTAATAATATGACAATATATGTAGTCAATAATGATTAAATGGGTGGGGGAAATCCATATCTAGCTAGAAAAAAAGTGTTTGTATTGTGTTGAAGAATGAAGCTTACAGACTTCACCTTATTCAAAATTGTGATGGTGTAAAGTTGCAAATCCCTTGTCAAATAATAATGAGGTAAACAGAAATATTTAATCACTGTAGTTCTGCTATATTATCACAAATTGTGTTGCTACAATAAGCATAAATCCAATACCAGAGTCTAAACTATATGTTCATGTATTGGAATTAAGATGGCATTAATCAACTAAAGCACTTTACTTCCACACATAATGTTAAGAATGGTCTAAATCATCTTCTGCCATGGTATAATGTGTTTTTTGTAACTCTGCTACACAGGCAGAAAAACAACCGACATTAATCAAAAATGGAACATTAACCACCAAAATGATGAGCTCAAACAAACTGTTCAATGAAACAATATCAGCAACACTCAATAAAGCTAAACCGCTGCTAATCATATTTGGATACATTAAGAGTTAATTATTATTGGTTACTTCTAAAGATGTATTATATTTGCAGTTGTTTTCCATCGAAGTCTTTGTGGCTGTAAATCTGCATCAGTCTTGTTCTCTCTTTTTTTTCTGTTCTTCTTCTTTCTCTCTCCTTCACTAGTCTTTGTTCATTAACAGCTGGTGTCATCACTAATGGCCAGTTGTCATTTGTAAAGTGAAGCTAATTGATTAATTAACAGTCTACAGGGTGTAAATCCTACACTGCTTCAGTGTTAGTTTTTAACACCTGTGGGTGAGACTCTTATGTAGACCACTCATATGTACATTTAACACTGGGGATTTTGTTGTTATAATTTCACAATAGATTAACATGGACACATTACTATTTTTTATGTTCTTATGCTCATCAAGCCTGCATTTATTTTTAGAAAAAACAACAACAATAATAATAATAATAATAATAATAATAATAATAATAATAATAAATTATATTCAGCAAGGTGTTAAATTGATAAAAGAAAGTGATAGTAAAGACTTATATTGTTATAACAGATTTCTATTTGTTTGTAATTTTTTAAACAACATTTTAATCATCAAAAAATCCTGAAAAAAGTATCACAGGTTATAAAATAAATATTAAGCAGCACAATTGTTTCTTACAGTGATAATAAATAATCATATTAGAATGATTTCTATCACATGACACTGAAGACTGAAGTAATGATGGTGAGAATTCAGCTTTGCATCACAGAAATAGATTATATTTTAAAGTATAGTAAAATAGAAAACCATTTTAAATTGTAATAATACAGTATTTCACAATATTCCTTTTTATTTATTTATTTTTTGATCAAATAAATTCAGGCTTGATGAGCATAAGAGACTTCTTTTAAAAACATTACTGTATAAGTAAAGTACACAAAATTTCAAATTAAATGTTTTTTAAATAAAATGGTTAGGAGTCCAACATGAATTTTGCCAAGGGCCTCCAAATGTCCAGAACCAGTCCTGGTCTGTCCATTAATTTCAAATCGCTACAACAGAGGATATAGAACCTGTTTCCAAGACAACCTTTCATACAGGGGTTTGAGTCGGACTGAATGCAACAAATAACAAATAGAAACTGATTAAAATGAAAGCTACCTGAATAAATAAATAAAAAAGCAAAGAATTGCATGGAAATAGCTTTAGATAATCAGTCAAATAACAAAATACAGAATTGCATCTATTATCAAACTGGACATGTAGTGCAGTGAAATGAAAGTGCCACTTTTGATGTTTGGCTGCTAGGTTAAATAAGAGTGACACTGTCACACCCCAGGACTGTTTTCATTGCCCATGTGCTCTGTGTGACCTAGTTTCTGTCTCCTGTTGATTATGTCATTATGTTCAGGTTTGTCTTGTCAATTATCCTCATTAATGTTCCCATTATGAGTTGCATTCTGTTCAGTGTTTGGTGGTCCAGTCTTGTCGATGTATACATGTGTTTGCTGCCTTCTTGTTTTGGATTAGCCCTATGTGGATTATTAAAGACTTGTTATTTATATTTATATTCTTTGTGCATTAATTCCTGCACCACCCCGTGACACACATCTTCTAAGCTTGTTCAGATAAAGATTGCTCATATTTTCTGACATGCTTCTGCTGTCTACTGTGGCAGATGTAAACGAGCACTAATAGACTGATAATTATGCAGCATGTCAAAGTTTGTCTCTATGAGGAATTATCCTCTGCTAGTTCCCTTCTGAAATATAGAAACAGAAACAGAAATGTGTTGTGTATTTCTTTGGAGTACTTTGTGATCTGAACCAAAACATTGTGAGATATTGAATTAAATATATGTACTGTCCTTAGGGTTTATGTTTGTAAATACAATAGTTCACTTCTTTTCTGTACTGATATTATATGATACATTTTTAAATATAAATATCAAATAATTTAAAATCACATTATGCGATGGGGGAACAAAAAAATCTGAATGAGTATTTGTTTGTAATAGATACATGTTTCCAAATAAGCCTCACAAACAGCAAAATACCAAACAGACAACAACAACAAAACAATACACATCCAAGTGGTACTGGTCTTCTGCATAGAGGATTGTGGGACTTTTAGTTCAGTACCATATGAAACATAATTAAGTGATAAGGAAAAAGGTTGTTAAAATGCAGTGTATTGGTTAAAACATCACGGTGCACCATGGCCACCACCACAGCCCTAAATGAAAGAGAAATGTATAAGACTGTGTGTGTTTATGTTTGCATGAGTAAGCACTTGTGCATAACCATTGATTGTATTGTTAGGCCATATTTTGTAGCAAATTGTCCTTTTCAGTGGTTATTATCTAAATTTAAATGTGGTTTATAGATTTATCAGTTCAGTACAGTTTGCTGATTGCACTTTGTAAAAGTTATGTGATATTGTATTTCAGGGTTTGTTTTGTTTGTTTTTTCTTTTTCCAAGTCTGAAATGTAATTTTTTTTGTTACCGTTTTCCCATTTCTTAAATCTTTGAGAATGACAAGTAGCATAAACAGATGAAAGGTTCCATTTTTTTATTATTATTTGTGTTTAGCTATTCCTCTGAAGCAAACTATAATATATAGGGTTGTTTCTCAAAGATTAATACTTTCTCACAGTAATATTTTCTCACAGTGTTGCATCTCCAGCTAGTTGCTATTGTGATAGATGGATTTCATAGGGCAAATTTCTTGGCAGAGATTTAAATGTGTGTGTACACGCTTTGAGTGTTGAATGTAAATTCAGTGTTCTAAAATGATTGAACTACATGATGTTTGAACAGAAAACAATTAAGTCAATGTGCAAAGTATATTTAATGACATAGCCCAGCTTCTTTCTTCTTTTAGATTTGTTGTTGCCCATGTCACAAATGAGTCAGTGGTGCGATGCTTATTTTTGTAATGTAAAGACTAATTAAAATAAGAAACCCTTAAAATTAAAACTATATTAAGAAGTTTGCCAGTATCTTCTCATATTATTTCTTGGAAAAAATAAAATAAAATAAAAATAATAATAATTAAGAATAATTCACTTTTTATTAATATTTGAAAACAAATTGTCCACAAAATCATGTGGAGTGGCAAACAAAACATGCAGAAAATAATATAACTGACATTCTTTAGCTCATTTAGTCTTTCTGAATATCAGAATTTGACCTTTTTTAACAAGGCAAGGTTAATATTAGTTTAAATATTGTTTAAATAATATATTATTCAAGGTTAAAGAAATATATTATTACTTTTACTTGATGGTTACACCACTTAACATTTGTCAAACTTTTCTTTGCTTTAACATCTCTTAAAATGATATAAAAGGTTTTTTCACAAAAACAACACGAATACAGAGAGTACATTCCTAAAAAAAAATAAAAAAATAAAAGAAAATAGAAATGTGGCACATGCATTTTAATTTTTTTTTCAAGATTTTTATTTTCTTACCCAAGTATTGATTTAAATACATTTACCTTGCATTTACCTTTTTTTGAGACTGTATGACTTATGACTTATGATGTAAGAAATTTTGAAAAAGTTGTACCCCGTATGTTCTGTTTAATATGATTATGCCTTCTTGTCATCTAGAAAACTCTATCAATGTCTGTTTCAAAGCCAGTTGATCTCATTATATGCTTAATATTTTTAAAATCCCTCTGGCAGCTTGTTTGTCACAATGTGTACATGTCTTTGCTGTGTTCTGGGTTTGTAGTTTGAGGCCAAGGCTAAAATAAAGCTTTCTGTATGTTGCCATAGTAATCTGTCTTCTGCTGTCATGTCTTTGAAACTCCCACCTCTTCCTACTTCATAACAGAATGTTTATTCAGCTACTTAGTTCGCAGGTGATATCTCTCAGAATCTCTTTCTCAGGAAAAGCCAGTGTTGTGACAGTATGGCTACTCAAAAAGTGCTTGCGTCTTTTTTGTCTGCATAGCTTTGAGCAACAGAACAAGAGTGTATGTATGTACTGTGTATACAGGAGGGTAGAGAATTTCATTATCAGATGGTGTCAGTTTAAAACTGTAAGAAAGCTTTTTGTAAACGACATAAAGGAATTGCAATAAAAGAAGAAGAAGAAGAAGCATTTTAAAGTAAAATGCATTTTACTTACAGGTGCCTTTGCAACCTTCATCGAATGCCTGCTGTGATTCCAAAGACCACGTTAGTTAGGCAGGGTGACATTAATCAAAGGAGCGGCAAATGAGCTGAAGTTTCTGATAAATCGCCTGTAGAAGTTTGCAAACCCCAGGAAGCATTGTAATTCTTTGACTGTCTGGGGTAGCCGCCATTCCAGAACTGCCTTGACCTTCCTCTCATCCATTGCTACCCCCTCCTGGCTGATCACATACCTAAGAAGAGATGTGCTTGTTTGATGGAACTCACATTTCTCAGCTTTAGCCGGTACTGAACTAGGCATTTTAGTAGTCAAGTCGAGTCACCTTTATTTATATAGCGCTTTTAACAATACAGGTTGTGTCAAAGCAACTGACAACAATGCAAAATGACAACAGTAAACGTCTCAGGTTACGAATGTAACCATGGTTCCCTGAGTAGGGAATGAGACACTGCGTCCTCTAGGGGTCGCTATGGGGAACACCTCGTCGTGACTCGTGTCTGAAGCATACAAATTAAAAAACACCAACGAGTTGGCCGGCGACAGCCTCTGACGTCACTACCGGTGCGACTATAAAACAGGCACCGGGAAAACACGTCATTCACTTCTTTGTCTGAAGCTTGCGTCCGAAGCATGGCAGGGAGCTAGAGGACGCAGTGTCTCGTTCCCTACTCAGGGAACCATGGTTACATTCGTAACCTGAGACGTTCCCTTTCAAGGGAACTTTGAACTGCGTCCTCTAGGGGTCGCTACGGGGAACAGTATACCCACGCCGCCATGCTGAGGGGAGTGCAGGCCAGAATCATGGCGAACACTAAGTACCAACTCTACCATTTCAATGGGAGTTGCCCCCGGGACATTTAGACGGCTGTCTGTGACAATACCCCTTACGGCCAAAGGCCTAAGCTACATACCAAACTTAATTGTTAGGGCCTCGGCCCGGTGGTAGAGCTAAAGGCTTGGAATCAGGAAAGATTCCTTTAAAGGGATACGGCTAGGAACCTAGCATTTTATACTAAGTCTTGCCTGTCACACAGGGGCTACAGCTTGCTTCCGCAAAAGCTTGCTGAAAGAGCTGTCTCAACAGATCTCCAGTAGCAACACCCTGTTTAGATAGGTATCCGAGGATACATGGGTGGAGTGGCGCCCAAGATGAACGGGGCTTTTACCAACTCAAGAAAGGGCACGAAGCAACCACGCAAAGCCCTCACCATATAGGATTTTAGAAAGAACGCAGAGTACTAGCGTGCGAACTTACCACAGTGTGGATTTCAGAAAGTGTGCAAAGACTTCACGTGCACACTTACCATAGCATGGATTTTCAAATACTGTTCTAAGGAGGGGCTCTCGTGGCACTCTGATAGAGCAGCTCATAGATGAAATGGTTTTGCATTTCAAATACAGTATGCTGGAGCGCTCTGGGGAAAAAACAGCGAACTCAGTCTCATATGAGAGGAGAACTCCGAATTCAGAGTAGCGCGCTCATAGGCGACCCTTCTTGGAAAAGGGGAGCGCTGCTAAACTACCACGAGAATCGCCCAAATAGCCCCTCATATTGAGGGGAGCGATGCTTGAAGTGTATAAACAAATACATACTGGCTGAATGGAGCCCAAGGAACCAAGGTCTAATCATCTCAAGAAAGTTAACGAGGTGGAGCGCGTAACCCTTACCGTACAGGATTTTTAGAAAGTGCGCACAGTCTTGCGTGCACACTTACCACTTACGTGGATTTAGAAAGTGCGCAAAGTGTTCACGTGCACACTGACCACCATGTGGTCTCCAGAAAGTACACAGAGCTTAGCGTGTGTACTTATAGGTTCCTAAGCATCGCAGAGGCGCTGAACCGCACGGGAGAGGCAAGCTCGAATCTTGTACACCTCTGGCGAGGGGAGCATCACCTGAGGCAGTGTATACAGGAAGTCTTCTGTAACTACCACCTCTACTTCCCGCTGGATGCGATAGCACCACTAAGCAGCCAGGAGGCCCCTCAGGGTGACCTGGCTGGACATCCATGAAATTCACTGTAGTGCTGTCTGATGATCAGCGAGGCTCCCGCAGAAACCTGTGATCTCGGTCGCCTAAACCAGAGCACAAGGCCGGACGGCCGGTGCTGACGAGTGTTTAGTAAACGCCGTAACTGCTTAGCACTGTAAAGGAAACTCACAGAGTTTATTAGTAGACACATAACCACCAGCAATTTAATACACATAAATATATACATACTCACCCACCCTGCTGCACTGGAGCCCCGCTCAAGGGGCACCTCCTTTAGTCCGGACCATCAGTAAGGTGGTTACTATGAACATAGAACCAGCCAAAACATCATAGGTCCAGCATAGGAGACTGTTATGTTCGAGAATTTTCCACCTAACCTCGATCAGGTGGAGAGCTGGTGGTTACAAGGGAATTAGGCAGGGGAGGATAAAAACAGAAATGACCACCCAAAGGGAATGAGTAGCTACCTAGGTACCCTGCCTCGTCTGAAACACATCCCTCAGGTCCTGCTTATCTCCTCGTGACCCACGATTCCTCTTACCCCTACCCGCAGGCGGGGGAGGAGCGCGAGCCGCGACACTAGCCTTCTGCGCCCGTCTTTGATCCTCAGACCGAGACGGCCCAGGACCCCTATGTTGTTCGGGCTCGGACCTGGACCTTCGTGGAATGAAGGATTTAAAGGCAGCCGAGCCTGTCCTCGCCTCCCTGAACTTCTCGAACACCGTCTCGACGACGTGGGAACCGAAAAGTTCGGAAGGCGAGACCGGAGCATCGAGAAGAAAGTCCCTTTCCTTCCTCCCGATGTCTGCCAGGTTCACCCACAGATGTCTCTCCATTACCACCATGGCTGCCATAGACCTACCCATGGCGGAGGCGGCCTGCTTGGTAGCACGGAGAGAGAGGTCTGTGGTGCGGCGCAGCTCGGCTACCTGGTCAGCTGAAAGGCCCTTGCCTTTATCCAGGTCCTTCAGCAGATCAGCCTGATAAGCCTGAAGCACTGCCATTGTGTGCAACGAAGCCACAGCCTTACCTGCTGCTGCGTATGCTCTGCCATTTAAGAGAGAAGTATCCTGTAGGGGCTTAGATGGCAAAGAGGGAGGTTTAAGAGAGGATGTTTCCCCCACAGAGAGATAGCTAGCCAGCGTCTCTTCTACAGGGGGCATCTTCTCATAGCCGCTTTCACGCATCCCCTCGATGTTGGCATAACTCATATGCTGAAACCGATGGATGCAAGAAGAAAACGGCCTCTTCCATTCTTTTTCGATTTCTGTATGTAAATCAGGCAAAAATGGAAGGCTCACCTGGGCTGGAGGGCTATGGTCAGACAAAAATAACGCTCGTCGAGGCGACCCACACGCGGCATCACTTTGCTGGCACGCTTCCATGGCAAGTCCAACTTTGCCGTGGCGCGCTCCATAACCTCTAACAGCTCCGCATATGCAGGGCAGGAAGATTGAGAAGGCTCAGCATCAGCTTCTTCACCCTCAGACATCTCCTGCTCTTCCTGGGCAGAACCCAGCAGAGCACTAACTTCAGTATCAGAAAGTGTTAATGACAACACATCTTCTTCCAGAAGTTCACTCTCCTCTGCCGCCGAAGAGCGTGAAAGGGAAAGTCCCTCTCTAAACTCCTCAGCGAGATCCACCTGCGATCCCCACGAGCTCATTCTCCTCCGTGCCTCAGCAGCGGCAGGTCCTGAACCGCGGGAAGCAGATGGCTGTTCCTCTTTCCTCGAAAAGAGAGACAGACGAGAGCGGAGCTTTTTCATAGAAAAACGCTCGCAATGCACGCAATTCGCCTCCTCAAGGACATCGCGTGAGTGCTCTTCGCCCAAACAAAAGACGCAAAGACTGTGTGTGTCATCAGGTGTCAAATAATGCTGACACGGATGTACACACTGCCTAAACGCCTTGCTAGTGGATGCCATGATAATTACAGAGAGAGATCGCTCTTACCGTGGTCGTTTCTCAGATGCACGCTTCAAACAAAACAGTCAGTGAAGACGAAGAAGAGAATGACGTGTTTTCCCGGTGCCTGTTTTATAGTCGCACCGGTAGTGAGGTCAGAGGCTGTCGCCGGCCAACTCGTTGGTGTTTTTTCATTGTATGCTTCAGACACGGGTCACGACGAGGTGTTCCCCATAGCGACCCCTAGAGGACGCAGTTCGAAGTTCCCTTGAAAGGGAACACTAATTTTCCAGTTAAAGGCAGTTCATCATTGAATTCAGTGATGTCATCATCCAGCTCAGTTCAGTTTAAATAGTATCTTTGCAATCATTCGCAATAAAGTCAACGATATCGATGGAAATGAAGTGTCCCCAACTAAGCAAGCCAGAGGTGACAGCGGCAAGGAACCAAAACTCCATTGGTGACAGAATGGATAAAAAACCTTGAAAAAATCCAGGCTCAGTCGGGGGTCCAGTTCTCCTCTGACCAGATGAAACCAGCAGTTCAATTCCAGGCTGCAGCAAAGTCACATTGTGCAGAGGACTCAACTGGTTCCTGTGGTCTTGTCCCGGTGGGTATCTGAGACAAGGTCTTTACAGGGGATCTGTATCTGGGGCTCATCTAGCTGTCCTGGTCTCCGCTGTCTTTCAGGGCTGTAGAGGTCCTCTCTAGGTGCTGATCCACCAACCATCTGATCTGGTTACATACTGGATAGGGGTGACTGCAGTGACCATTTGATCTGGATACAGACTGGATCTGGTGGCTACGGTGACCTCAGAATAAGAGAGAAACAGACTAATAGATGCCATTCTTCTAACGATGTAGCAAGTACATCAAGTGTTATGGGAAGTGTTCCCGGTTCCGGTTGACCTAATAAATGCAGCCTAAAAATCCTTTAACGGATTTGAATATTAGAAGCGTATTAGTGTGATATGCGTAAGCCAGGTTAAAGAGATTTAAAATGACAGAGTTTGTCTGCCTCCCGACCAATGACAGGTAGGTTATTTAGGTTGTTTAGGCACTAAATAGGATAAGGATCTGCCAGCTACAATTGATTTTGATATTCTTGGTATTATCAAATTGCCAGAGTTTTGAGAACGCAGCAGACATGGAGGACTATAATGTAATAAGAGCTTGTTCAAATACTGAGGTGCTAAACCATTCAGGGCTTTATAAGTAATAAGGAAGATTTTTAAATCCATATGATGTTTAATAGGTAGTCAGTGCAGTGTTGACAGAACTGGGCTAATATGGTCATACTTCCTGGTTCTAGTAAGAACTCTAGCTGCTGCATTTTGGACCAGCTGGAGTTTGTTTATTAAGTGTGCAGAACAACCACCCAAATAAGCATTACAATAATCTAACCTTGAGGTCATAAACCCATGGATTAACATTTCTGCTTTTGACATTGTACAGATCTGACAAGACAGATGTGTTCCTCCAGGGAATTTGAATAAACCAGAATATCATCAATGTACACAATAACCCATCTGTTAAGCATGTCCCGAAAAACATCATTCATGAAGGATTGGAAGATCGATGGACTGTTTGCCAGGACAAAGGGCATAACCAAGTATTTGTAGTGCCCACGAGTGGTGGAGAATGCCATTTTCCATTCATCCCCCTCTCGGATGCAAATTAAGTTGTAAGCACTACGTAGATCCAACTTGGTGTAGTACATGGCCTGATGGTGCTGTCCTAGCGCTGTGGAGACCAGTGGCAAGAGATAACGAAACTTAAGGTCTAATGAATCCTTTGACCAGTTCCTCTTCGATATAAGCTTTTATAGATTCGGATTCAGGTTGTGATAATAGAAAGATCCTCCCCTTTGGAGGAGGGGCACCGGGTATCAGATCTATGGTGCAATCGATGGAAATGTGGGTAGGGAGTTGCAATGCTTTTTTTATACTGAAGGCTTCGGCTAGATCTGCATATTCGGGGGGCAGGTTTTAATTAGATGCAGGTGTGTGCGTGCAATCAGTATCAGGTATGAGGCATGATGGGAACTAGAGTCCGAATGGATAAAGTCAATATTCAGGAGAGTGTTCCCTCTGGTGGTGAGGAGGCAGTGATAGGGGAGCCTCCTCTGTAACAATAAGTAACTTTGCAAGAACATGTCAACTTATTCTAACCCTAACTCTACCAGTCTACTAATACTCTATTAACACTCTAATGAGAGTTAGTAGACATGTAGCTGCAACTTTATTTATAGTTAACAGAATGTGTCAAACGGACCATCAAAATAAAGTGAAACTGATTTTTTTAATCCATAAATGAAAGTCATAGCCTTACAGGCAGGCATACATGGGTGAGAGACAGCGACAGGCAGTTTAGAACATTAAAGATAAATGTTAACAACCCAACACATGGCATATTCCATACTGCCTGTCGTTGTACATAAAATTATACTTTTAACAAAATTAAATTAATTATACTTTCAAAGTTAAAATCAGGACTAGGACTGACACTGAAGTTTAAGGAAAGGCAAAACTTGTGTGCTTAGATGTGGAAGAGCACTTAGAGTGCTTATGGCTGTGAGTCAGGCCTGTGCTAAGATTCACTTTTGGCTCCTTTCTCAACCTTTTCTGTTCAATTGCCTTATTATCTGTCAGGTTTATGGTTCTGCTTGTCAAAAATTAATTTCCTTGCGATTATTAATTAGCTGCATGTGTGTGAAGGTGGGTAATGACTTAGAAGGAATATGAGCATTTAAAGCACATCCTGAAAAAAAGACAAATTTTCCCATTACATTCATCCAAGTGAATGGTAAATCTCACACTGAGATATGACTAATACACATGCAATTACCACTATGTGTACATGACGGACGCATAGAGCTGTCAGGGGAAGCTAAGTAGTTCTGTCTGTCTAAACACTTAGTCCTCAAATCAAGTCAACAAGTTGCACACGCTGTCATTGTAGCTGTTATGAAATTCTGTCTCCAAGCTGCCCATTTCTGTGGCTAGACTGTGTAAGGATTGATCCTGGAGAGACATTAGGTTCAAGTAATGTCTTGTAAAGGATAGAATCTCTATGTGTGCAGTATTTTATTTATAAGCCATATCTGGTGCCCATCCCCAAAACCTCAGTCATATCATTGGTGAGTGTATATGTGGTGAGCTTATGTGAGAGGGTTGTGAGTCTTATCACAAAACAGTTTACAGTGTCAGGAGAAATTAAGCTAGAGGTCCTTCACTGGGTCTGTCCAATCTCAAAGTGTTTTAAAGAGCAATTCTAAAAATCTAAATGAAAAAGGCACTCCCAACAAAAGAATATTTGAATTTTTAGTAGCCTCTCACTTTTACTTTCCGTAACTACTTGTCATTGTGGATGTTTTAAATAATTGTCTTCCTCTCATTTTTACTCTCTTTTGGCATAAAACTGTTGTTGTTTTTGGATACAGTGAATCACTCATACTGGGCTTGATGGAAATTAACAGATGTAAAGTTGCTTTATTATTCAATGTCAATAGAGCAAATGAAGAACACAGACAAATTTATACACTTACAGAATCCTCTGAAAATGTTCCTCCTCTTTCAAATGAACAAGTGAAAACTTTTGACTTGACTCCTCAAAAATAATAAACGAAAACTTCAAGGTTCATTCAGAAAGCATGTTCATTGTATAAACAGCAATTTACACCAGGATATTTGTACCATGCCTACACAGGCACAGAGGCTTTATAACTTTGAGTTGAGATTCAAGCCATTACGATCTCATTACACTTCTAACAGTGATTCAAAGCTTTTTTCAAATAGTGTACATTTAAAAGGTGGAAGAAGAAAAGAAATAAAATGATGCTGAATTTTTACCTTAGACATAAGCAGAAAAAGCAGAGAAGGGTATATTTCATATGGATGGAGACCCCTCTTCGGTTCAGTAATGAGACGGTGTTGGAGGATTCGCTGTCAGCCAAATAGTCCTTTTACACACACACACCCATATCCACACATAAATGCTTCATAGTGCCCACTGCATACTAACAGCTTGGAAAGCCCTAGAGAGCTAAGCTATTCAACTTCACTGGCCCTCACATTTCTCTCTGACCTTCTCTCTTCCTATTCTTCCTTTCATCTGGTATTGCAACTCTTGTTGCTTCAATCCATCTGTTTTGTTCTCTCTGTGTAAAATTCACCCTTTGGTCCGGCAATTTGCTATAATGTGGCCAGACATAATGACCAAATATGCCACTCACGGGCCCATTTTACGAACTGGTCCGTGTTGCATGAGTGTAAATTCTTTTTTTTTTCAAATGGAGAGAGACGGGGATGGGAGACAGTAATTGTCCATGGACTACGCATTAGTAACCACCCCTGACCCCTGGTGACCCGGGTGTACTTCTCGCAGGTGGCAATTTTTTTTAAGTGTGGCCAGCTTTTTTTGGTGCTTTGGTAAGAGGGTTGCAATAGTTTGGATTGGGATTGTGAGCAAGACTGCATGAAATGATCATGCACCATTCTTGTTTTAATAATTAGCTGACAAGAGCTGACAAGTTGACAACTCAGTTGTGATAAATTCTTTGTTATCACATTTACAGAGCTTCTAGAACAGGGATAGGCAACTTCGGTCCTGGAGGGCCACTGTCCTGCAGAGTTTAGCTCCAACCCTAATTAAACACACCTGAACAAGGCAATCAGTGTATTCGGGATTACTAGATAGATACAGGCAGGTGAGTTTTTATGAGGGCTGAAGCTAAACTCTGCAGGATAGTGGCCCTCCAGGACCGGAGTTGCCTATCCCTGTTCTAGAACATCCAGACATACAGCACAGGTAGAAGAACCCTTTCCCTTCAACAAATAATTAAAATAAATATTTCATGTTTGTTTAAAACAGATCTTTCAGATTCGAAATTACAGAATATTATTGGCTAGTTATTTTAATTTATTTATTTTAGATTCTTAAGAACTCCTATCATGATCGAAAACTATTATTTTATAATCACAACTGAGATTGCCATCTATTCATTTATATTACACAGTCAGCCATTTAGGATTTTCCCACAACGATTGCTTCAAAAGCAAAAGCTTCAATATAACAAATACAATAATATATTGTATACTGTATCTTTCATTCAAACTTGAACAAATCTATTAGTTAGTTGAGACTGCAAGACCTAAATTGGGTGTGACTGATAAGGGAGACATACAAAATGTGCAGGGCTGGCGTTGCTCCAGGATAGGTTTGAAAACCCATGCACTAGAGCATTGTGGATTGCGCTTTCAGAGTTCCTCTTAAATCATCCACCTTTCCCAGCTTCACCTGTATAGATCTGCTATGTGTTATTATATGTGATGTTTTATTAACAAATTTCGGGAGGAGCACATGCAGATAATTCACATGGCCAGTCCATCATCAGTAATTACACCATCTATCCAACCAGCAAAAGAGAGAACCCCTCTAGTCTTTCAGCATCCCTCCACCACCCAGACTCCTCACCTTCACCCTGTTCCTACCCCAGCACGGGGAGGAGCACTCGGAATGGAGAGCTCTGGGTCCGGGCTAAAAACCAAGCTCGGAGCCCTCTCTCCCTGGACAGCACGCCTAATATGCATAACCTTTACTCAGTTTATTATATGTAAGTTTGAACTCGTGAAATGCTATTTGAACTGCAGCAGCATGTCTAAAATACTTACAGCACAGCATCAGCATATGTACTGGCAGTAGCACGTTTCTGTACTTGCTTTGGAGCAGCAGCAGCAGCAGCAATAATCTACAACAACAATAATAATCAACAGCAGCAGCAATTCAGCAGCGTAGCAGATCTATTCTGCAAAGACCAAATACATTAACATTGTCACATCCATTACCGTGTTAAAATCTTCCAAGAGTTGTCATGATAGAACTGTATTACCTTTAAGCTAAAAGAAATGTTGGATGGAATGAATGAGATGAAGTTGTGAAGTATCAAGTATATGATGAAAATGACTGAAATTATTTCCTGATGACTCAAACTTTCACAAAGTATGTTATGGCACTAAGGTCATTTCCTGTACAAGAAGATGCAGATTTTCACTAATTATTGAGGTGAGAAAGTTGAATGGAACATGCTAAAAATGGCAAGAGCAAGGCTTAGCACTGCTGCAAAAACAAAGCATTTACTGAACAAGAGTCAGTATCCATATCAGGTGTGTAAACCCCCTGAGGTATGGTGAGTGAGCAATGTTAGCGCAATAAAATAGAAATATTTATTAGCCAGAAGCATTTTTGTGTATTTTCATAATATCTGGACATTTAGTGTGTCCATGACATGCCATTGTGCCACACAGTTTTTTAAAACAAACATAAAGTCATTCTGTCATTTACAAGATCTAATTTTCATGTATCTCATTTAAATGCGTCTCATTTGGTTGTCACTTCCCACATTGAAGGCTGTTACCTTGACTCATATGTGAAAGCTCTTTAAACAGTCAGTACAGAATCATATAAGTAGTCTATCAAGGTAAATTTTCATAAACCCGGGAGGACCATTTAGCCTACCTCTTATAGTTTTGTTAAAAACAAGGATATGCCAACAATTTTTTTCTCTCTTTTCCTCTTTCAAACCCAGCAACAGTTTTTGTCCACCCATCGCTATGGCACCTAACTGTGCTGTTTTATTTGAACCTTTCTGATTCAGATCTTTAATTTTCTTTTATGGTATTACGAAATTTCAGTTATGTAATTCACTGCCAACAAAAGGTGAAGGATACGCTTTGGATGAAGTGAGAACTGACATCTGACATGTGCTTCAGTTAATCATCACTGTTGCCTGGGTGAACAATTTGTCCTTTTTAAAATGTCGTCCTATGTAAAGTCATCACTTTAGTGTCAATTTTCTTATTTTTGTGAAGTTGGCCTATTGTTTTCGGTATTGCTGTTATGGGATTGCTCCAAATTAGGTAATGATAGACATACAGTATTATTTTTTCCTTCAAATATTCTATTATGTATTGTTCAATGTAAAATAGGTATAGAGAGTTAAACCCTGTTCACACCAAGAACAATAACTATAAAGATAACGATATTAGCATCCACACCAGCGAACGATATCGTCTGTTTATTCTAAGCATACGCGCATTTGCCGCTTTACACTCTTGAGCTCATCACAGCAGGATTGATTCTAAAAAGCTGTCAATGTTTTTAGCATTCATCAGCTGAAAAAAATTTTTAAAAAAGGAAAATCGTTATACCTGTGATGTGAACTCTGCTATTCTTTTATGTTGAGAACGATTTTTAGAACTATATTTTTATTGTTATCTTTATAGTTATTGTGCTTGGTGTGAACAGGCCTTTAGAGATTGTGCAGGTAAGTGCAATTACTGATAGATTGTACCTCATAAAGGCAAAGTATGCCACAGCGGACAAGCTCAAAAGCATTTCCCCCAATGACCATTTTCCCTAGCATATGTTTTATACCCTAAACATAAAAAGTTTGCACTGTTTCGTTAATGTAAGCAGGATTTGTGGCTTAATCAACACCTGTGGGAGATCTAACTTCCAGCTGTTATTACTTGTCTAACTAGGACTAGACCGAATCCAATAAATTACACAGTTTTTAGTATTAATAGACATTATCCAAATTGCATTGTAAATCTTATGCCAAAAGGAACAAGATTCTTTCTGACCATATTAAATACACTTAGATCTTCATGTTCCAAGTACAAACTTCCTTCCAGCACATTTAACCTTAAGATTAAAGCACAGTAGGAGATGATCCACAGATGGACTACGGTGCCCCAAGAGGAAATACCATGAATGGTGGCTAACTGAAGACAAGAAGAGGAGGGGGAGGAGGGTGTGAAAATGACAGTTTGACATAATGGCACATTTGACCTCTATTCTGCTAAATCACTTCTGTTAAGTGGTGAAGTGTTAAGTTAATTATATATATAATAATAATAATATAATAATAATAATAATAATAATAATAATAATACTGTCATTCCCTTTATATAGTCCAAAATGTTGGAAGAAAAACATTGCCATGCATCAGTGGTACTAGGTTTAGCCTTGTTAATTCGTGCTGTTGTACATTTATAGTTTACTATTTTAAGGAGGCTATGAATCCAAAATGTTTTTGCACACATGTGCAGAGTAAACCAGTTTTGTATTATTGCCTTCTTTGCAGCTATAAAACCAGTTTTATTTTAAACCTTTTGTAAGGAGTTATGTATGCTCTATGGATGACTTTGAAAATGGATAAGATGATGAGCCAGGTTTTAAGAAGTTAAGATTTGATTAGATCACAGCCTCTCCCAGTCGTAAGTCAAAATCTGTTAATTCACGATTCCATATAGGATTAATAGAAAGAGGCTTTGCAGTGTGATCATTAAGTTCATTAAGTATATATTAAAGAAAGAGATGGCTGACCAGAAGGTGGTGCGATCCAATCCCACATAGGATGAGAGGAAATAGGGGATGCCCAGGGAACTCCACAGGCCTTGAAAGAAGAGCGTAAAAAAAGGCAAAATATGATGATGCTGGTAAACAAAACTTATTTCTTAATTCTTGAAGTGAGCAGAGTCCTTGGTTATCATATAAGTCACCGCATGTGTTTATGCCCAATGTAGACCAAGAGGGCTGGACAAATGGCCGATTTCCACACAAGATGTTAAAGTTGTGCAATAAGGGTGTGTTGTTGCAAAATTTGAAAGGTCCTCCCATCAGATGTCCCACCCTTTTTCAGATCCTAATAGAATTGGCCACAACCAGACCAAATTTATATTTATCATTTTTATTTTCTGTGCCAGCAAATAGAATATTTTGGAGCCTATGTGGTTTAACCTTGTCAGCTTCGATTACTCTCCATGAAGCTTTAGATTGAGGATCAACCCAAGTATGAAGAGCCTTAAGTTGGAATGACCAATAATATAGTTCAAAATTTGGCACAGCCAATCCTCCTGAAAGTATAGGATGCTGCAATGTGACAAGTTTTATTCTGGGTCGTTTACCATTCCAGATAAACTGGGAAAGTATGGAATTGACCTCCTTAAAGTAAGATCAAGGTGTGTGGGGGGGATTATTCCATCTTTGAGTATCACTCTTGATCTTGACTAACATATTATTAAAATAGTTTCTGGCAATTTTATGAATGTCTTTATATATGTTAATACCCAAATAGACGAAAGAATATTTAATAGGAATGAATGAGGGGATAGGAAAGTTAACTTTAACATTGTTAATTGGCATTAAAGCAGAATTGATCCAGTTTATTTTGTACCCCGATAGACTACTAAAGTTTTCAAATTCCTTAATTATATTGGTTATTGACATATCAAAATGATCTAAATATAAAATAATGTCATCAGTGTACAACAAAATAATATGATTATGGTCATGAATCTTAATCGGTGGAACGTCAGATTTCCTAATAGCTTGTGCTAGTGGTTCAAGGGATAAACAAAACAATAAAGGGAAAAGTGGACATCCCTGCCTCGTTCCACGCTGTAAAGGGAACGGGGGGAGATAATATTACCAGTCAAGACTGATGCCTCAGGTGAGTGGTAAAGTGTCTTAATCATAGAAATGTAATGTTCACCAAAACCAAAACATTGCAGAACTGCCCACATATAGTTCCACTCTAGCCTGTCAAAGGCTTTTCCTGCGTCAAGTGAAAAAAACTGACAGCAGTAGGAACGCCCACAAGCGTCTTCACAGCACAGAGTCTAGCGACATACAGCAAAAAAGTCGCTGGGAGTGTGAACAGGGCTTTAGACTCACATTCCTTCAGGCTGAGGGCCAATAAGTGGCTAAAGGTCTCTCCGATTCTAAATAATATGTTTTCCTCGTCCTATGTAAAATAAACTCTGCCTGTGATTGTTAAAGTAAGTCATATTCCTCTTTCAAGGAGGACAATCATGTAACTTGTTGATTAGAAAAATTTAGTTTTTGTAAGTTTTGTAATAATTGAATCTTATTTTCTTACTGAGTAAAAATTCGCTTTGGCAAGAGAAGAAAGAAAAAAAATATATAGAATCCTCATATTGCACACTTTGTTGTTTCCCACAATATTTGAGGTTATACATCACAAGATATATTAATTTTGAGAAACTCATTTATATTATCTTTTAGCAAATTAATGAATGTCTGATTATTTAGTAATGATGTGTTAAGACGCCATCTAGGGGCCTTGGTCTTAATGTTGGAAAGGTGAATATTGCATAACACTGCAGAGTGATCAGACAATAAAATTGGTAATATAGAGATGGAAGAGTTAGATGAAATTAGAGATGGGCCAAGAAATTTTTAATCTATCCTAGAAAAAGGCTTATGTCTATTAGAAAAAAAGTGAAGTCCTTAGATTATATTAAGTTCCGTGATAAATTTATTAATAACTTAGAGGATAGGTTAGCATCAGGGTGAGATTTATCCAGTGCAGGATTTAAGACAGCATTAAAATCCCCACCCATCACTAAAGGACAATCAGTCTGCTCAAGTAATATATTGGAAATATTAGTGAAAAATGCACAGTCTGCCTCATTCGAGCAGTAAATGGAAACCAGTGCTAACCTGTCATTATGTAGTACTTTACAGCATATAAAAACAAATCTACCCTCATCATCATTCCTGGTATGTTCAATAGTTAAATGTAACCTCCTATCGACTAAGATAAGCATCCCCTTAGTTTTATTACGAGCACAAGAGAAGGCTGCCAGTTTGTAATACTTGTTTTGAAAATGTGCCACATTGCATTGCTTTAAATGGGACTCTTGTATCAGGGCACAGAAAATCGATTTACGGTGCAAATATTCTAATATACAGGTACACTTATTAGGAGAATTTAGACCATTAACTTTCAATAATAAGATATTCAGAACATGCATTGTGTGCATGCCAAGATTATGTCTAAGTGAAGAGAAACAAAAGCAATACCATACTGCCAGTGACATGTAGACGTTAGTATGTATCCTAGATATTAATCCACCTAGATGAATAATCCTTTTAAAAGAAAAGCATAATAAATAAAAGTATTATGTCTGTTGAAGGGTATATAAAATAAGAAAAAGGATCAACAAAAGCCAAAGCAGACCGCACATTACCGAGGGTGTAGGTCTGCATAAACAACAGAAACAAATGTTGATGCATGACCAGTCCACTTCAACGCAAGACATGTCCCCAAAAGGCCCACTTAGCCAAAAGCATAATCAAGTCAAGTCACCTTTATTTATATAGTGATTTACACAAAAAAGATTGTGTCAAAGCAGCTAAACAACATTAATTAGGAAAACAGTGTGTCAATAATGCAAAATGACAGTTAAAGGCAGTTCATCATTGAATTCAGTGATGTCATTCATCGCAGTTCATTTTAAATAGTATCTGTGCAATCATTTGCAATCAAGTCAACGATATCACTGTAAATGAAGTGTCCCCAACTAAGCAAGCCAGAAGCGACAGCGGCAAGGAACCAAAACTCCATCGGTGACAAAATGGAGAAAAAAACTTGGGAGAAACCAGGCTCAGTCGGGGGGCCAGTTCTCCTTTGGCCAGACGAAACCAGCAGTTTAATTCCAGGCTGCAGCAAAGTCAGATTGTGCAGAAGAATCATCTGTTTCCTGTGGTCTTGTCCCGGTGGTCTTCTGAGACAAGGTCTTTACAGGGGATCGCTCATCTAGTTGTCCTGGTCTCCGCTGTCTTTCAGGGCTGTAGAGGTCCTTTCTAGGTGCTGATCCACCATCTGGGCTGGATACATACTGGATCCGGGTGACTGCAGTGACCCTCTGATCTGGATAAAGACTGGATCTGGAGGCTATGGTGACCTCGGAATAAGAGAGAAGCAGACTAATATTAGCATAGATGCCATTGTTCTAACGATGTAGCAAGTACATCGGGTGTTATGGGAAGTGTTCCTGGTTCCGGTTTACCTAATTAATGCAGCCTAAAAATCTGTTAACGGATTTAGATATTAGAAGCGTATTAGGGTGTTATGTGTAAGCCAGGTTAAAGAGATAGCCCGAATAATAATAATAATAATAATAATAATAATAATAATAATAATACATTAAATCAGTCAATATTATTTACCAGCCAGCAGACGAGCGTACAGGACAAAGGCAAGATTCCAAAAAGAAATTAACACTTGTCCATGGCCATCTTGTTATTGTTCTCTTCAGGGCAGTTAGGATCCCCATAGAGCTCATCGCTGATTTTCCCTCGTTCTGCTGAAAGGATGGAGATGGTAGCCTTTGCCTTCCCGCTGCTTTGTAGAGCTGCAGAATATGTCTTCAGTGACAGTGAACTAACAAAGTTTATGACTGTCCTCCTATCCTCACATGCAGCTGCTTGAATGAAATCGACCCAGTCCTGTGTCTGCTTTGCTGCGTTGGCTAGCTTTTCAACTTCTGCTTTTAGCTCTTTTACAGAATCATTGGTCGTTTGTACATCCAAATATAGAACACGGAGTGCTAGGGTCAGTACAAAATCTATTGCTTCTCTTACAGTCGATGCCACAACCGAATCGAGAGTACTTTGTTGCTCTTTGAGCACTAGCTTGATACCGTTAGCTATAGCATTGTCAAGATCCTCTCTGGAGATGGTGGAATCTTTGAATTTTTTCTTTATTTGGCGGTTGTTCAGTCTCTCTTTTCTGAACGTCCTTGACTGCTGGGGTACTCATAGTGGACTACTGTAGGTAAAAAGTGGTTCAAAATTTACTGACAGGATATATACAATTTCTGACAAAGTAAACAGAGCGAAGGGCTATACGTGCATTGCTGACAAAGGGTCACATGATCTCATAAAATAAAATTCTGAGATGACTTCCTTCCGCTTCTCCAAACCCTGACCTCAAAAAAATACCAGCAAGGTGACAAAACTGACCTGTGATTACTACCAAAGGCCAGTGTCAGGAAGTTTAAAACTAATGAGACAAAATGAACCATTGTCCAGTCATCATGCTGAAATGTCATGCTAAAACAGAGGGTTAAGTGGGATCAGAACATACCAGAAGTGCAGCTGATTATGTCGGTTGGCAGTGTTCTTTTTTTTTGTAGCTGAACATTATTATGGTAATGATGCAGCACCACAGAACAGCAGTTAATCACAGCTAGAAGTGTGATCATACTTCAAAATCAGCTGAAAGGGTCACTGTCTGGTAAGTACAAATCAAGACTTCTCAAAAACACATGGCTGAAGAGGAATGTATATATTAACTGATCTTGAAAAACTGAGCGACCACATTGCTACATTAAACTTATAAAATGTTAAGTTGGTCACAGTGCCATGCACTTAATGTCTCATCTGCAGTCATTCTTCAATAAGGTTCATTAGTTAACATTAGTTAATTACATTAGTTAACATATATAAATAACAAATAATATTTCCACAGCATTTATTAATCTTAGTTCATGTTAATTTCAGCATTTACTAATGCATCATTTAAATCACAAGTTGTGTTTGTAATCATTTATGCACTATGAACTAACATGAACAATGAATTACTCTATTTTTATTAACATTAACAAAGATTAATAAATTGTGTAATAAATGTATTGTTCATTGTTCATTCATGTTAGTTAATACATTATTGTTAACAAATGACATCTTATTGTAAAGTGTTACCATTCATATTTATTCATCATACTGTTAAACTTAAACAGTATTTTCTCTCTTGTTATTTCATAGGAGCTTCAAAGAAGATGGAGAAATCCAGAGTCTTGTGCCCTGCGTTGATCAGTATCCTTATGTTCGTTGGGTGAAAAAGAAAAACTCAATAAACAAAGTAAAAAAATAATTTGACTGAAACCCGCCAACACCACCAAGGTTTCTATAGATATCACGATATATCGATATTGTGAATTCTTATGGCCACAATAACCGTGATAATGAAAATCTAATATCGTGACAGCCCTAATTGTTAGTTCTTGACATATAATTAAAGGGACAGACCTCTATGACTTTCTTTGTTCTATGGAAAATAAAAGTAAAAAGTGCATAATATTACAATAATAACATCTTCCATTAAGAGTAAAAGAGTGTAATATAAAAAGATATGTGATATGATTATAGACCTAGAAGTTGTGCTGAAAGAAAACCCTTCTGTAATGATCTCAGATGATTTAAGGGTTTTAATAAGGAGTTCACTTCTCTGTTCTGGGTAGTGATCCTGGGGTCAGAAGGGAATCTGCTGAGGTCTCATCTGCGTCATTCCTTCATAATAGATTTCAGTTGGAAAAAATGAGCTTATATCCTTGCTCTGGAGACATACTGCGTTTTTGAGTCTGAGCAGTGTCGGATCATGAAACTCCAAATATAATACACTGCTTTGCATTTTACATATTTCACATTTTACAGGCATGCACATAAGGCACAAATACATTCTGCATTGATTATGTTCCTCTTTCGTTTCTGATTGATACAGTACAACCTATTTAAATTTTTCCCTAAGAGACCTTCATGTAAAGATTTTAAGAGTCCCTGGCCTTCAACTGAGTGTCAGAAACTGACTGTTCCCTCTCTGTATCTGAAGCAGTATTTTCACACTCAGGAATACCAATAATATAATTCTAAGATTAGCATTCTGAAACTCTGTGGGCCTTTTTTATCATGGGGCCTATCACTTACTAATATCTCAATGTTCGGATATTTCCCTGCAGTATCTGTATCCACCATGCAGCTTCGTTTTCAATGGCAGATAGTCTGCTACAGCAGCCCCCTAGGAAACATCCTTCCCTCTAGCAGTCAATGAGATGCAATGAAGCAGCAGAGCAGAACTGTCTAATTTAGTAATGAATGCCATTTTTTAAATTGTATTATTCACAACATGGAGAGTGAATTGGAGTGACTAAGGTTTTGATTAGCTTTTGCTTCTGTTACAGAAATTTGAGTGGGTCTGAGTACATACAGCAGTTGTGCATGTCTACCTATTTTATATTCTCTAGTGCCTCTTATCACAAGTTCCTCATTAAAGTTTAATCACAATGACAAATATATGTGTGCATGTTCACACAAGGTAAAATCACTTGCACCTCTTATTTAAGTGACTGCACACTGCCCAGTTGATTAGAAAGGTATTCACTTGAAAAGCACATTTTTGTGAATGCTAGAAACACCTCCTGCAATAAAAGTCTGAAACACCTCAGGCATAATTTTTGTTCCTTGCAAAAACAAAAACTCTTATTGCATAATATTTGTAGGAAACAAAATATAAAGTAATTTTGTTTGCTTTATACAGGTGGCTAAATACACACACACACACACACACACACACACACATATATATATATATATCATAAAAATACACTGTCTAATGTCCACCTGTCTATGTTACATGAAACTGAGCTGGCCAACATAAGTTCCCTTTCAGTCGGTCACCTCCATGTTGTGTTAAAGTTCCAACACTAGGGGTCACTCTTGGGAGCCTAGACACCTCTGACATCATTGAGAAAAGGCCAATGAAGTTGGCGATCAAAATTTAAATAGCTGGCCACGCCGCAGACATCTGGGTATAAATAGGCCAACGTGGCATTTGCTCACTTGTTCTGTTTTTTGGAGCCAAATGCAGCGTCTCTCTGTGAGAAACGGCACTCATTCACCTCTCGATCTTCTTGACACTGGATACCTCTTCAGGACTGGCTTCATATCTGTGTCCTGAGATATGTATGGCGCCAGGGCACACATAATTTCAGCATAACACCAGAGTGTCCCCTGTAGTGTATCTGACCGAATCAGACAATTTAAGATTCGATCAAGAACATGGTTGAAACACGAGGAGCCGAATTCCACAGAAAGGCCCAAGATGACAGGATGTTCATAAATCAGATCCTAGCGCCAGCCAGTCTGAAGCAAGCCTAACCAACCAACTCTTTCACAGAACAGCTTTTAACATTAACACAAAATAACACATTGATCATAATAACTCAGGAAGGAGATTGTCAATTTTGGGGCAAGTAATCAAGATTGATGGTCAAAGAGATGCACAGTATGACCATCTCATGTAAATTCATTATAGTAATCACGATCACAAGCTCTTTGGATTGACCCCCCACCACCACCTAGAGGACAAGAACCAGACTGAGATTCCTTAGGAGACCTTTTAACCTCTGGTCTCCACAGAACATGTCCTTACGTCCACAGAATGACACAGAAACTGCCTTTCCATGTATATATGCACCTAAATGAAGCTAAAAGAAACTAATAATTTCTATGTATAACTCCATATTATGTATGTAACCCACACATTTGACTATCATGTTCTAATCACTTATTGTGTATGTATTTTGAATTACTATTGAATAGTTAATAGGATTATATTCATGTTGGGTATGTATGAGTTTGAAAATTCATGCTTTAAATGTTTCTAACAATCAGTGCTTTATAAAATATATTATATTCTCGTTATAGAAATCATATCCAAATTATACTCTGCAAGAGTGGGAAAATTCGGACCATGTGACTGATATGATAATGTGATTTATATATTGGGAGGAGAAACATCACAACACCCTGAGCAAAGACAATATCTAATTGGTCAAGAAAACATTTGGGATGTGTCCAAAAGCCCGATTTAAATACTCAGGACACCATCAAATTTAACTTTTTTAGCTGCAATTTTTAGTCATGCTTTTAGTCATCGCTTTTGCTTTGTGCTTTTAGCCATGCTTTTTGCCATCACTTTTTGCATTCTTTGAGTGCCGTTCCACTGTGCTTCGGCCTGCACGCCTGCTGCTACTTAGCCACAATGAGAAGAAAATCATCTAGTCTCGTTACTTCTATACTTCTACTTTAATTTCTTTTATTTTCCATTGAAAGTTTTGTGTTCTGAGTTAAGTTTTGTCACCATGTTCACCTCGAGTCTGTGACTGCCTCAAAATTTCAACCAACCCACAAATCTGCATCTTCAGCCAATGCCCAACCATTGACTTCCCATGGCATCACTTCAATGACTACTGAACTTCCAGTCAATCAGCAACCTCAGGAAACCCCCTTTTCAGCAACTAAGACAACAAAGGGAACCCCCTCTACACAGGCAACTCAAGTACCTCCAAATTCTAGCTGAACTGGTGCATTTAATATAAATTTTAACCTCATTGAAGAACTCAATTCGAGGGTTAATTAAGTGATTGATGGTTGTTCAGGTCTATGCAATTGCACATATTGCTGTAAACTTGTGATTTCACATTTTCATTCTCTTAAACTTGTTCTTTTCCTCACTTTCTCTCTTCCTGCAAATTATGTGAATGTGTGAGGGCATGTGTTTATGTGTTAGACTAGTTAATATGTTGTAGATTTATCCAATAAAATCTTACTGATATTGAAAAGAGAAGTGTCTTGTGTTTTGTGCTTAAAAGTTAAGGCTGATTTATACTTCTGCGTTGGATCTATGCCGTAGCCTTTATCCGCAGTACCACGACAAAAGCCGAAGAAGAAGCGGCTCGTCAGAGATGCATTATAGCCGTGACGGTTGCAGATAAATATAAAATCATTAAATTATTATTTAAAACTACAAAAAGGAGACAACAACGGAGCAAGAGAAGATGGCATTCTTTTAATCTCCACAAGGACAATCAAAAAATAGTCCAGACTATGGTCTCACGTCAAAAATAACTTTCAATCCATATTCAAACTGGACCATGAAGTGGTAGCGTCACCAATAAAGAGTCCTTCTAAAATGCATACAAATACACTGTCTTAAAGGGATACTCCACCCCAAACATGAATCACTTACCCCATGTCGTTCCAAACCTGTAAAAGCTTCGTTTGTATTTGGAAAACAATTTAAGATATTTTGGATGAAAACCGGGACGTGTGTGACTGTCCCATAGACTGCCAAGTAAAATACATTGTCAAGGTCCAGAAAAGTATGAAAAGCATCGTCAGCATAATCCATCTGCCATCAGTAGTTCAACCGTAATGCTATAAAGCGACGAGAATACTTTTTGTACTCTAACTTTTTGTGCGACTTTATTCAACAATTCCTCTCCTCTGTGTCTCTCCAAATTACCTTAGCGCCATTTTGGAGAATATGAGCTTAACGCAAACTGTGTACGCTATACTGTGTCAGCCGTGCCACAAGGATACATTTTCTTTATGTATGTACGCTTTGATTTGAAAGAAAACAGCACATCAGTGTAGCGCGGCTGACACAGAAGAGTGTAAGCTGCCTGCATTCAACTCATATTCTCCAAAAATTGCTCCCTGGAAACTACTGCAGTACATAATGGGCAAAAGCAGTAAGCAAAGCGAAATCTGTGGTGTGGGGCAATTCAGCTACCTCATCCTGAAACCGTTTTCACGCATCACCTCGATGTTGCATACTCGTATGCTGGAGTTGATGGATGTGTGAGGAAAATGGCCTCTTCCATTTCTACTCGATCTCTGTATGGAGATCAGGAAGAAATGGAAGGCTCATCTGAGCTAGAGGGCTATGGCCAGAAAGATAGCGCTCATTGAGATGGCATCACCTACTTAGCATGCTTCCATGGCAAGTCCAGCCTTGCCGCGGCGTGATCCACAACTTTCAACAGCTTGTCATACGCAGGGCAGGAGGATTGAGAAGGCTCAGCCTCAGCTTCTTCGCCATCCTCAGACATCTCTTGCTCTTCCTGGGCCAAACCCAGCAAAGCACTAGACTCCAGATCAGAAAATGTTAGAGAAATAACATCATCCTCCAGCGGCTTTCTCTTGTCCACAGACAATGAGTGCGAAAGGGAAAGCCCCTTTCTAAATTCATCAGCCAGATCCACCTGTGATCCCCTCGTGTTCATTTTCCTCCGTGCCTCAGCAGCGGTGGGTCCTGAACCACAGGAAGCAAATGGCTGCCCCTCTTTCCTTGAAAAGAGAGACAAACAAGAGCGGAGATTATTTATTGAGAAAAAAAAAAAACACTCACAAATGCATGCAAATGACCCCCTCAAGGACATTGCATGCGTGCTCTTAGCCCAAACAAACAACGCAGAGATTGTGTGTGTCATCGGTCGTCAAATAACGATGACATGGATGCACACATCCTCTAAATGTTTTGCTAGTGCTCGCCATAATGAGAAAATAAAGATTGCTCTTACCATGTTTAAAATACACGCTTCAAACAGAACGGTCAGGGAAGACAAAGAAGAGAATGACGTGTTCTCCCGGCACCTATTTACTATAGTCACACCGGTAGTGACGTCAGGGGTTGTCGCCGGCCAACTTGTTGTTTTTTCAATGTATGCCTCAGACACGGGTCACGACAAGGCATTCCCCAAAGCGACACCTAGAGGACACAGTTCAAAGTTCACTTGAAAGGGAACTAAGGACTACAATGATGTCAACACAAAATGGCTGTCCTCGACCTCTGAATCAGCCAATAGTGAGCCTGCTCATGTAAAGTCACAGCAGCACAACACCATTCATTTAATATAACTACGATAAAATAATTTAATTAAGACACTGAAATATTGTAATATTTAAATGCATTTTTTTAAAATGCTTTGCATTGTGAAAAAATTATAACAAATTATTTAAATTAGTTTGTCTCCTCGTTTACAGTTGGAGCAATGATGTGAACGTGAGTTGTTGTTTTTTTTTTCAATATGGTTTGGCGATCAGTTGGAAAGTCAATAAGCTGCCATATATTAGTGACCAAAAGTGACATCTTCACCCTTAAATAAAATTAAAACAAAAAAAGATAAAAAAAACCTTCCAAGATTTGGTAAGCATATTGTATAGCTGTTTAGAGTCAGTTGTTTATTTGTGGTAGTGCAATGAAACATGTCAAATTGTGCGGTCATAATTTTTGGCCATGCTGTCATACAAAGAAATTATGAACACGTGCAAAAACAAAATGACCGATGAAATGTTAAAAACTTGTGTTGTAGTCAATGTGCCGTTGTTGCCAATTTAGTGATTTTGTCCTCATCCCTTTAGAGACTTTTTTCAAAAGCCTATAAAATCATAAAGTTTATAAAGTATAAATATAAATATGTTAAATAAATAAATTAAATAAATAAATGCTTACTGTATCATCACCGGTGCATTGCTGCATTTTCCAATTTTCCAGCCAAAAAATTTAATTACTTCTTTCATCTCTGCAGTTAGAGCATTGACTTGTTGAGTGGAAGAGGTTATTAAATTTCTTACTTTGTCAGTTACAAAAAAAAATAAAATCTTGACAATCAAGTTTGTAACATTTTATCAAGTCCATATCATCATATAACTCCAATATGTCATATATTCACTGGAAAGTGTTTGTTTCCTCCTCTTTGCTGCCGTCTTGTTACTCCTAGCTAGGTTAGGAGACCTCTTCAGCTCTCTTAAATAATTTAGGAGCTGAGACCTAGTCTTAACACTTAGGAACCTTTATGAATCACTCTTACTCTTAAGTCTAGGAATAAGAGTAAAAATGCCTCATCCTAAGAATTTTGTCACACTTAGGACTAAAATTTTACTCTGAGTGGCTTTATACATATCGCCCCAGGGCCCGTATTCATGAAAAATCTTATGCTAAGAGTTTCTTAGAAATTTGGGTGTTTCATCTTAAAATTAAAGAAAAGATCATAGTAAAGAAAAAAGTAATTCAGAAAGCATCTTAACCCTTAAAAGAGCTCTTAAGGTCCAAAATTATTAGGCATACTGACAAGGACTTTTAAGAGGCTTAAGAGTTTCTTTAGCAGTGGAGAAAATTAACGAAAAATCACGAAGAGGGAGAAAAAATGCATATTTGCACACATTGCATGACAGTGAGTTAATAAGACACTACACATTAGATCATGCAGTGATCATGTTTGTGACCGATATTATTAAAGACACGCTAACATCTCCGACACAGTTTAAAAATGCCATAGCGCCAGAAATGAAAGTAATCACTACATTAATTATGGCCACGTTCACAGTCAGTTTTAGATTTTGACAACCGCATTTCCTTACAGTCTCGAAATATCCCATTCAAACAGCATCTTTCTGTAATGTCCAGTTCAAACAGCATCTTTCTATACAGTAGCTTCTTGAATACTGTCTGTATGAACATGCAATGAGAGTCAAGCCCGCCTATATGCAATCACGTCATTTTCTGCATCACGTGCATGACACTGAATCTGAGTCATGCACCGAACACAAAACTGACGGAAACTGCTCCAGTGCAGTGACTGCAGTGCAGTGACTGGATCTAAAACTTTCAGATGATGCATAGCTTATTTCTCCGTCGCTGTAACTTACACAGAGTGAAACCACACATGAGCGGCTCTTTCTGTACTTCAAGTTGTCCAGTTCATACAGTGCATGTTCCCTTTCAAGGGAACTTCGAACTGCGTCCTCTAGGGGTCGCTATGGGGGATGGCTCATTGTGACCTGTGTCTGAAGCATAAATGAAAAACACCAACAACACGTTTGCCGGCGACAGCCCATGACGTCACTACCGGTGCGACTATAGTATAAATAGGTGCGGAGAGCATGGGAGCATGTCATCCTCTTCTTCATCTTCACTTACTGTTTTGTTTGAAGCGTGCATTGGTAAGAGAGATCTTTATTCTATCATCGTGGCGAGCACTAGCAAAACGTTTAGAGGATGTGTGCATCTGTGTCGTCATTATTTGACACCTCTTAACTCACACACGATCTCTGCGTTTTTTGTTTGGCCGAAGAGCATGCACGAGATGTCCTTGAGGGGGCAATTTGCGTGCCTTGTGAGCGTTTTCCAATGAAAAAGCTCCGCTCTCGTTTATCTCTCATTTTGAGGGAAGAGGGGCAGCCATCTGCTTCCAGACCCGATGCTGCTGAGGCATGGAGGAGAATGAGCTTGTGGGCATCGCAGGTGGATCTGGCCGATGAGTTTAATGAGGGGCTTTCCCTCTCGCACTCATCGGCTGTGGACGAGAGAGAGCCACTGTAGGATGATGTTATTTCTCTAACATTGTCTGATCCATGGCCCAGTGCTCTGCTGGGTTCGGCCCAGGAAGAGCAGGAGATGTCTGAGGACAGCAAAGAAGCTGAGGCTGAGCTGTCCTTTCTAAGGTAGGTCCTCTGTGAGCATCCCCCTTTGCTGGATCCAGAAACTGGGGGCTCGACTTGCAGTGTTACTTCACTCATCGATATTGTGTCCAGCCGGTATGATAGCCCTGGTTCCGGCTTCATGCTTCCTGGATCATGCGGCCAGGTCATAGACTTTTTTCCCCTTCATAGAATTTTGCAGTACCAGCATGGTACTGCAAAATTTCCTGGATGTCCGGCTAGGTCGCTCTGAGGTGCTTCCTGGTCACCAGGATATCCCCTCTTGCTGAGGCATCGAGCGGGAAGTATAGGTTGCATTTGCCAGAACCTTCTTGTGTAATGCTGTCCTAAGCAGGGCTCCCCTCGCCTTAGAGGGTTGTATTTGAGCTTGCCTCTCCCATTCAGTTCAAACACATACAGCCAAGTATGGTGACCCATACTCAGAATTCGTGTTCTGCATTTAACCCATCCAAAGTGCACACAAACAGCAGTGAACACACACACACCATGAACAGTGGGCTATGGGGATCATGCTACGGTGCCCGGGGGAGCAGTCGAGCCTTGCTCAAGGGCACCTCAGTTGTGGTATTGAGCACAATCCACATGGTGGTAAGTGTGCACGCGTATTAGCTTCGTACCCATTCTCTGAGTTGGTTAGACCCCGGTACCTTGGGCTCAACCAGTGTGTCTTTATTAACACACTTGAAGCATTGCTCCCCTCAGCATTGAGGGTAATTGTATGCATGGTGCTTCCTGTCAAGCGCTCAAGTTCTCTCCCATTCTGAGGAGTTGGATTCCTCGCTCCATGGGCTGTTCTCGTGGTAGTATTGGCATTGCTTGAGAGCGTGCTATTCCATTGTTGAATTTGGAGTTCTCTTCTCACGTGAGAGTTGAGTTCTCTGTTTTCCCAGAGCAGCGGTAGATCGAGCTCCCCTCTCGGTTGAGAGCTGGGTCTTTGCCCCCTCAGCTAGATATTCACTGCTAGCCACTCCAGCATTTATACCTTAGATGCACCATTTCATCTATGAGCTGCTCTTTCAGAATGCCATGAGAGCCCCTTAGAATGGTATCCTAAATCAATATTATGGTAAGTGTGCATGTGAAGTCTCTGTGCACTTTCTAAAATCCACACTGTGGCGCCACTCCTCCTATGTATCCTCAGGATACCTATTTAAACAGGGTGTTGCAACTAGGGATCTGTTGAGACAGTTCCTTCAACAAGCTTATGTGAGATACCGTTCCCCATAGTGACCCCTAGAGAATGCAGTTCGAAGTTCCCTTGAAAAGGAACGTCTCAGGTTACTTATGTAACCATGGTTCCCTGAGTAGGGAACGAGACACTGCGTCCTCTAGCTTCCTACCAGCTTCAGACGAAGAAGTGGATGACATGCCCTCCTGGTGCCTATTTATACTATAGTCGCACCAGTACTGACATCATGGGCTGTCGCCGGCCAACGTGTTGTTGGTGTTTTTCAATGTATGCATCAGACATGGGTCATGACGAGGCGTCCCCCATAGTGACCCCTAGAGGATGCAGTGTCTCGTTCCCTACTCAGGGAACCATGGTTACATAAGTAACCTGAGACGTTTTCTGAGAATGCTGTTGTGAGTCCTGAAAATAGACGGGTGTGAGTTCAGTTATAGAATGCAGATGTCACTCCGTAAATAACTGTATTGTGTGACCGTAATCGTGTTAAGGACTGAAATACAGGCCTGACAACTGTATTCTGCTGCTGTGTGAACGTGGCTGATGGACATTAACATATTTTGGGCTGTCATAACTTTCTACAAGCAAAGTAATCACACAAACAATCCGAGCACTTTCAGAACCTCATTGTGTCGCTGTTCGTTTCCTTAAGTACAACATTAACAGCATGGTAAATAAAAAAGTAAGTAGTATATATATACTGTGTATATATATATATATATATATATATATATATATATATATATATATATATATATTGTGACGAGTGTCCCGAGCTCTCATCAGCGTCGCCCTGGGAACAGAGCAGGCACATCTGCACCTGCTCATTACGGGCTGAGCGGTCACACCTGCAGCCCATCAGGGACGGGCTTTATAAGCGGCGCCGACGAACACAGAGGTGAGATATGTCTCCAGAAGACTCGGCTAACAGTTCTCTGTGTTTTCTCCAGACAGCAGCGTGTGACCGCCAGCAGTGTTAATTTCGTTGACTAAATATTTTCGTCATTATTTTCATCACGAATATATTTTTGCGGACGAAAACGAAACAAAAACAAACTAAAAAAAAAGTCACTGATAGAGACTAAAACTATGACTAAATTGACTGACATTATCAACGAATAAAGGACGAGACGAAAATAGACTGTGATGAAAATCCAATCAGCAGACTAGAGAGATGCGAGGAATGAACAAAAGAACCAATCGGCAAAACAGAACAGGCGAGACTGCATGAGAAGAGAACCAATCAGAGCCTGACTTAATTGAGACGTGAAGCGAAGGTATTCAGTCTTTGACTGAGCTCGCGGGAAGACGGCATTGGAAGAGACGATGTGTTGTATAGCGACAAAATGTCATGTGCAGGGAGGGGAGGAAGGGAAGGGGTTGTTTGTTGGCTTAATTTTTGTTTGTGGACGAAAAAAAACAAAGTGTAAAGCATGCGGAGCGGTAATTCGTGGCAAGAACACAAACAATTTGAAAAGACATTTACAGACGAGCCACCCGGACATTTTCTCAAAGGTAAATTCACAACGATGTTTCTTTTGTTTATCGAGCTAAAACAAAATTGGGAAGACTGCAGTGCTTAGATTTTGTAGCATTAAATATTACGAACTGAAAAGTACTAAAAAAAAGCCCCTTAGATGAGAGCACCATACGAATACATAAAATTATGATACATACATTTGATTAATAACAATGTTTAGTATATTTCATAATGTTCTACTTGTTGACACTATAACAAATATTTCTAGATTAGTCATGTGAAACATGACTGTTCACATCCTATCATTATACATACTAATCTAGCAATATTGTGGTATTAAAAACATGCAATATTGCTAGACAAATGAATACCTTATAAAATCTTGGTTGTTAAATCTGTTATTGATTTTAGTCTTATTTTAGTCGACTAAAATACCAAGCAATTTTAGTCGACTAAAATAAGACTAAAAATTAAAACAAATCAGATGACTAAAACTTGACTAAAACTAAAAAGAATTATAGTCAAAAGACTAAGACTAAAACTAAATTAAAATTTCTTGTCAAAATTAACACTGACCGCCAGCCCTCACAGGACACGGACTTTATGGACCCACACAGCACTGCATGATAGAGGAGAAGAGAAGGCCGAGCACTGAGCACCGGAAACCCCTCACGTTGGCTATTTCCCCTGCACGTCTTCCAATAAAAATCCACCCTTCGGGGACCTTACCTTGATCCTCGTGTCGTGTGCTTCTTCACCCCGTCACACTGGTGGAGAATGCGAGCACTGCAGTGAAGAAGTTACCGACCAGGATCCCACTACATCCACTATCACTGGGTTTGTTGACGGACGTTTTTTTTCCGGATTGTTTTGCTCACATCCCCTTCCTGTTTCCCCAGGTGGCACTCCTCCCCCAACAATGGAAGATCTGCTGAAGCACCTCACCGAGGTGAGCATCCGCCAGCAACAGATCATGGATCAACAGACACATGGCCTCCCGACAAGGGGAAACGGAATGAGAGCTCACAGCCCTCCGCATGGCCGCCGCGCCGCGGGCTCCGCTACCTAACCCCCGAGCCCAGGCTAAGATGACGGGGCATGATGACGTCGAGACCTTCCTTCAGATGTTCCAGGCGATCGCCGCCCAGGAGGCGTGGCCCATGGACGAGTGGGCACGGATCGTGGCGCCGTTGCTGACGGGAGAGGCGCAATGGGCATACTTTATGCTTGGCCCCGAGCGGAGCGGCTCGTATGAAGAGTTGAGAAAGGAGATCTTGGGGCGGGTTGGACTGTCGCCCATTAGCGCCGCCCAACTGTTCCATGACTGGTCCTACAACCCACGGCGGCCCACCCATGCGCAAGTGACCGACCTCTCCCGCCTTGCCCAACATTGGCTACTGGCCGGGGGTCCCACCGCACACCAGATAGCGGAGCGCGTAGTAGTGGACCGCCTCCTTTGGGCCCTTCCCCGCCATCTACGGCAGGCGGCCGGTATGCGGAACCCCTCCAATGTTTACGAGCTGGTGAAGGCCATCGAGCTGGCGGAGGCCACGCAACACCGGGAGGCTGGGGAGCGAGGGCCGCCCTCCTCGATTCTGGCAGCGGGGTCACCCTTATCAGGCCGACGGTCCTTCCTCCATGGCCGGAACCCAAAGCCAGACTGTCCATAACCTGCATCCACGGCGATACCAGGGAAGTACCGGCGCGGCGCGTCACTATCACGGCACCCCCGGGTGCCTGGCCAGTGGAAGTTGGGATCGTCAAGGATCTGCCTGTACCGGTCCTCCTTGGCAGGGATTGGCCGGGGTTCGACCGCCTCTTCGCCTCCGCTAGCCAGCCTGTCAGCCCCACCGGGAACCGCCCCCATTGCCAGACGACCACGAAGCCCCGACGTCGCCCCGTGCTGCTGGCCTCGGACAGCCCCAGGGAGGGTGAGTCTTCCCGTCATAACCCTAACCTCTTCTATGGTGGCTGGGGCTGGGGCTGGGGCCTTTGCCCGGGAGCAGCATGAGGATGACCGCCTCAAACATTGCTGGGCCCAAGTGAGGGTAGCCGAAGGGAAGGATCTCCAACCAGCACCCCACCCAACACCTCACTTTGTGGTCAAAAACGGCCTGCTGTACTGTGTCGCACAGCGAAGGGGGGAGGAAAAAACCTTGCTGGTAGTCCCAAGGACCAAGACAGGAGCGGTGATGGAGCTGGCGCATGCCCATCCCATGGCCGGCCACTTGGGAGCTCAAAACACCATCCAACGCATCCGCGACCGTTTCCACTGGCCAGGCCTGGAGGCCGAAGTGAAGCGCTTCTGTATGGCCTGTCCCACCTGTCAACGGACGTCTCCACACACCCCTCCCCCCAGCCCGCTGATTCCACTGCCCATCATTGAGGTGCCCTTCAAGCGGATCGGAATGGACCAGGTAGGGTCGCTGCCGAAGTCCGCCTGGGGTCATGAACACATCCTGGTCATCCTGGACTACGCCACCCGCTACCCTGAGGCCATTCCCCTTCGCAAGGCCACCGCGAAAGCCATTGCCCAGGAGCTCTTCGTGCTGAGTAGTCGGGTCGGCCTACCATCCCAGATACTGACTGACCAGGGCACCCCCTTCATGTCCCGGGTGATGGCTGACCTCTGCAAGCTCCTCAAGATCAAGCAGCTCCGCACCACCGTATACCACCCGCAGACGGACGGCCTGGTCGAACGCTTCAATCAAACACTGAAGCAGATGCTGCGGCGAGTGGCTGCGGAGGACAGGCACGACTGGGACAAGATGCTGCCCTACGTGTTGTTCGGCAGAAATAATGTTTTGATATATAAGACATAAAATTTTGAATACTCATTTGAAATTACATATATATATGTAATTTCAAATGAGTATTCAAAATTTTATGTCTTATATATCAAAACATTATTTCGGCATTTGTAACTGCAGGTTAAATGCATTCATGTCCTGCATTAAATAGTGTGTACACTAAATACAGCTAAATGCCACTTCTGATGAAGTGTTTCCTCTGCATTGAAAAGATGAATTTGTCTGGTAACAGCCCAAATGTCTTATTATTCCAAATAACTGATGATTCCTTTAATTAAAACAACTAGTTTGAGATTAATAGGCTTATCTCAGGGGTGTCAAACTCAGTTGCCCTGCAGAGTTTAGTTCCAACCCTGCTCCGACACACGAACCATGTCGTTTTCAAATAAGCCTAAATGACTAGATTAGCTGGATCAGATGTGTTTAATTAGGGTTATATCTAAACTGTGCAGGGCTGTGGCCCTCCAGGAAGTTTTGACACCCTTGGCCAATCCCATTTTTGCCTCCCTACCACTGTTAAAATGTAACAGTGTTAAAAAAACATTTTAACAATTTTAAAAGTAATTTTTACTCTGAGTAAATTTTAAATGAGCTACTTTTTGCTTTTACTTGAATAGATTTTTAGACTGGTAATTTTACTTGTACTCAAATAAAATTGAATTGATGTAATGGTACATTTACTTGAGAATATTTTCCTACTCTTATATATATACATGTACAGTATATTACATTGCCCCTATTTTACATTTGAGCCCCTGTCCCTGAGGAACTCGCATGTCCCTGATTTAAATGTTAATAGATTGCTTTTGTTTTTGTTAATGACTTTCTATGACAGAGAAGAGCAAAATACCCTCTATTACAGATTTGGTGGTTTACATTCATGGGAATACCTGCAGATAGACTTTGGATCAATATGACAAATCTGACTATTTTTCAGACATTATCTACGTAAACTGTAGTAAATAGTCATGTCACATTGAACTGGTCTAATGTGCTCCTTATGATTTGTTGGTGGTATTTTAAGGTCAAGGAACCTACAATAAAAGTAAAAACAAAGTGCAGGCTTCTCACTCTTTTGTTGCCACAGTAGATTACACAGATGGTACTTATCTAAAGAGCTTAGCCTGTATGTTTACATCATGATCATAGAACCCCTTTTAAATCACTAAAAAGCTGACATTTGGTAGGTTGCCATTATCCCTCTTAGACATTATGGACACTAAAAATACCATATCACAATTTCCTGGGAGTAAGAGTTAAAAGGCAATGAAAATTCACAAAACTCTTTATATTACCTATTGTTCTTTATCACTTTTTAGAGTCCTTTTTCAAATGCATATCACTGAATAAAAAGTAAACATCTTTAATAACTATGTTGATTATATTGCACTAATTTTAAATGATGAAAAATCATGTAGATTTTTAATAAACCTTCATAAAACTATGAAAATGACATAACGTTTATATTTTGCCATGCTGGAGATGTCATGCTGCTGTTGCACATCCCTTTTATTCTTTTCAGAATAAAGACTTTTTTTAAGCACCAAATTGCATTGACACATTTAATTTACAATAACAAAATAAGCAGTCCATCCTTCATTCTGATTTTTTCATATTCATTCATTCACTTTATTTATAGAGCACTTTACAACTGCACCTGCAGACCAAAGTGCTGTACAATCAAACAACACTTTATTAAAACAAAGAACTTAAAACAAAACACACCCTATTTAATAACAAAGACTAGCCCACCCTCTCAAAGGCTAAAGACAAGAAGTAGTTTTTGAGTTCAACTTTAAAAGCATTTAAAGATGAGACCTCTCTAAGTTCCTGAGGTAGACTATTCCAGAGTCTCGGCCCCGCAACAGCAAAGGTCTGATCCCCTTTTAACTTTAAATGAGTACGAGGGACAGTAAGCAATAACTTATTATTGGATCTTAGAGACCTAGGTGCTTGACAAACAGCAATGAGTTCAGTCATGTAAGCAGGGGCCAACCCATGCATGGCTTTAAAAACATACACAAGAGTTTTATATTTATCCTGTTGTTCACTGGTAGCCACTTGAGAGAAGCTAAACTGAATATGAATTTATAAAAAAAAAAAAAAGAAGTAACTTCATGGCATAAGACTGTAACAATATAAAACTCCATAGTCACGGGAAGAAGGAGACGGGAACCGGCGAACACTCAAATAAAACCTAATAACAAAAATAAACAGACAAAACAGCGCGACAGCCCCTCACGGGTCTGACTGCCGCGCACAAACACAAAAACCAAACACAAAATAAAGCCCAGGCCTGGGTCCTGCTCTCGTCCTTCACTGTCGTCGCTCCTCTTTATCTATCCTTACCGATCTATCGCTCCGTGGGACTCGAGACCGGTGAGTGGAGCAGGTGTTGCTCATTTCCCAATCACTCCACTGGCCTCGCTCCGTTCCCACGGCTCTCGGCCCCGCCCCACTCGTCACAAAGACATTCCAGCATATCTTGTTTAAGTCATTTAAATATTTGAGCCATGTCAACATTTTCATCAAAATAAATAAAACAGTAGCTTACCTTTAATCTTATGTCAATTTGCTTTGCACTGTACCACCTGTTGCAGTGTTTAATTTCGTGCTACTCTTGAAAATACATGTTTATGTTCTGGGAGAGAATTTCTGGGGGTTATGCCAACAAACATTTTCATTTCTTATAAAATGAAATTAACATATCTTTTTTTTTTTTAAGTGTTTTTCAGGGTATTGTATTTGAAAGATCATTTTGTAAAATCCAAATAAGCTTTACAGACCAAAATAAAGTGGATAGATCACACTGATGAAACCAGGTTTACTGAAGTAGAGATGGTAGAGTATTTGCAGCAGTGAATTAGACCAAATTTGGACTGTGTCTCATGTACTGCCATTAGTGTTCTGTTTTCTTGCCTCTCCTTTTGTGGGGGATCATAAAAAATACAAGCTCAATGTGGAGTCCAAAAGATATAAAATATGGTATTTGTGCTGTCTGTCTGGATGCATGCTCCTATCTCCTGTCATGACCTTGGAACCAGGAGGTGGAAAAAGAACACAAGCAATCATAGCAGTCCTGGTCTGTCAAACATTATCAGCATAGAGAAATCGTGTTCCGGTTTCTAGCCCCCTAGACCGCAGGGCCCCACGCAATTGCGTGGGTTGTATGGTGCCTAAACACGCTACTGTCTAAGTTTACAGTGAAATGCAGTGTACTATATACTGTGATATAATCAGACCACCGCCCTTTTTATTTTACTTGGTTTGGATGCACCAGGAAATTGTGAGCTTGTGGGAGCTGGATATTGTGATTTTGTTGTGAGATTTTGATAAGTGATTTGCTATTTAGTTTGAAGTGTGTAGTGACATTTGGATTGAAGTGGTTTATTGAAAGATAATTTGAGGGGCACTTTTTTGTCACTTCACCATGTACAAGAGTGTAATGATGTATGAAAGAATATCATATATTTAAGGACATCACCAAATCTAATGAAGACAGGACTTTGTCTTCCCAGCCAGTACAACAGTACAGCACAATTTTCTCTATCCAGTTGGGATCACTGACAACTATCCCAACTAGAACAGCCAGAAATCTTGGGCTAATCTTAGAAAACCAGCTGTCCTCCAAAAACCACATTTCAACCACATTAAGAATTAAAAAGTTTGTTGTTTTTCTTTTTTTTCTTAGAAAAGAAGAAGGAACACAACATACAGTACAAAAGTGAGCTAAACCTTCTTCGTAATATAAATTTCACATAATTTTGTTTTGATGATATTTTGTTTTGTATGGATGGATAAAAAATTTCCCCCCAGACAAACAACTTCAGGCTGCCTAGTTTGGATTAAAAAGGATGAAGAAGTTGAATCCAGCACATGTTTTTGAAAAGGTTTATATCTATATAAATTCTTAGTTTGTATCTAAAAACTTTTTTTTTTCAGAACTGTGAGAGAAATGTCCAAATTATGAGATAAATAGTCACAATTAACTTTTTAATTTTTTATTTATTTATTTAGTATTCTGTTATGCGAAAACTAGCTTTCACAAGTTTGACTGTACTTGTGAGGTCCAAAATGTTGTATTGTCAAAATGTCCTCAGTAAAAGAGTGAAACCTGTTGAACACCAACTTATAAACCTATAAATCATTAGGTCTTGATTATATTTAACCCTTATGATTTACACAGATTTGTGAAGATTATGGTTAAAAATAGGGCTAAGATAGAGAGATCATGTGACCCTTCGAACGAAATTCAAAGATTCCACCATCATTAAAGAGGATCTCGATGGCACCATTGCTATTGGTATCAAGCTTGCACTTAAAGAGCAGCAAAGTACTTTGGATTCGGTTGTGGCCTCGACAGTAAGAGATGCTATAGACTCTGTACTGACCCCAGTATTGCGTGACCTACATATGGACATAATAGCGACCAACAATTCTGAAAAGGAGCTAAAAGCAGAAGTTGAAAAGCTAGCCATCGCGGCGAAACAGACACGTGACCGGGTCGATTCCGTTCAAGCAGCTGCACGTGAGGATAGGAGAACAGTCAGGAACCTGAGAAAGCAGCTAGAACAACTTACCGATAAAGTGACAAACATGGAGGATTACTCTTATATTTCGTGTGCTGAGATGGCAAGACAGATCGGCGATCCTGAAGGGTGCACGGCTGGCATACCCGGTGAAATATACACAGAATAATGTCACACTGCTGTTTTTTCCTGTCTTCAGTCCAGCCACGTCTGCCAGGAGAAGGAACCTCAACCCAGCCCTTAGGAGCATGACAGCCCTGGGTCTGCAGCCGTTTCTCATCTATCCGGTGATAATTAAACTACGACACAACAGTGAGCAGATGATATTCGAATCTTCTCAGAAAGCAGAGGATTTTATCAGCTCACTGCCACAGAAGAATGCATCTTAACTTCCCAGGAGAGAAGAATAACAAGGTGGACATGGACACTTAAATTTCTGCTGTAATCTTCTATCCTGCAAACTTGTCTAGTTCCTTTACTAGACAGTTCCTTTTTCTGCGCTACTTTTATTTTACACAACAGATATCAATATATTTATTTATTGCTGTAAGGGAAACAGGTCAATTTAGCTCAAAGGGAATCATTTAAGATTTTAAAGGGAATTGTGTAAACAGAATCACTGTTTCACGGCTGATCACTTGAAACGGCCAGCGATTCACTGAACGAGCCGTTTACAACATCAAATCTGCGGCTGGATATTAATATCCAAAGTATAGTGAAAAACACTATTAATTAGCACACAGTAAACAAGATCGGCAGTTTAAGACATTAACTTGTGAGCACAAAACACAAGATACTTCTCTTTTCAATATAAATAAGGCTTTATTAGATTAAATCTAAAGACATATAAACTAAATCTAACACATAAGCACACGCACCTCACACATTCACACAATTGCAGGAAGATAGAAAGTAAGGAAAAGAGTGAGTTTAAGAGAATGAAAATGTGAAATCCCAAGTTTACAAGCAATACGTGAAATTGCATAGACATGAACAACCATTAATCACTTAATTAACCCTCGCACTGAGTTCCTCAATGAGGTTAAATTTTTTAATTAGATAACACCAGTGACGGATGGTAGTCTGGAGGTTTTTTGCGTTGCCTGTTTAACGGGGTTCCCTTTGTTGTCGCTGAAAAGGGGGTTTTCCGAAGTTGCTGATTGGCTGGAAGTTCAGTAGTCGTTGAAGTGACGTCTTGGGAAGCCCTGTGGTTGGGCGTTGGCTGAAGATTCGGAGTTGTGGGCTGGCTGAAGTTGAACGGGCACTCGAGGTCAGACTCAGAGACACGGCGTTACAAAACTTAACTCAGAACACGAAACTCTCAAACGGAAAAGAAAAGAAGTAAAGTTTGACGAGACTAGGTGGTGTTTCTTCTCATCGTGGCTAAGTAGCAGCAGGCGTGCAGGCCGAAGCATGCTGGAGCGGTGCTCGAAGAACGCTAAAAGTGATGACAAAGCATGACTAAAAGCAGGCTAAAAGCCGGCATGACTGATAGCAAAAGCTAAACGCAAGCTCAAAGCTAAAAGCATGACTAAAAGCTTAAACTACAAGCAAAGCTAAAAGCATAATTTGATGGTGTCCTGAGTATTTAAACTGGCCTTTTGGCCACACCTCAAATGTTGTCTTGACCAATTAGATATTGTCTTTTCTCGGTGTGTTGCGATGTTTGTCCCACCCATTCATAAATCATATGTTATCTTATCAAGCACGAGGTCCGAATTTTCCCGCTCTTGCAGGGTATAATTTGGACATGATTCCTATAACAAGAATATGATACGTTTGACAAATAACTGATGGTCAGAAACGTTTCAAGCAAGAAGATTCGAACACACACATACTAAACATGAATATGATCCCTTAAGCTATTCAAGAGTTATTTAAAAAGACATACACAATAAGTGATTAGAAACATTAAAATCAAATGTGTCGGTTACATAAATGATATGGAGTTAAGCAATGGACTGATATCCATTTAGAAGTCTTTTTTGAGTTCATTTTGGTGCATATATGCATTGGAAGGCATTCTCTGTGCCATCCTGGGGAGTAAGGATACGTCCTGTGAAGACCAGAGGGGTTAACAGGTCTCCTTAGGAATTTCAGTCTTGTTCTGCTAGGTGGGGGGGGAAGTCAATCCAACGATCTTGTTTACTCTCATGGCTTTACATGTGAGGGTCAGACTGTCCATCTCTTCGATTACTTGCCCCAAATTAGACAATCTCTTCTTCGAATTGAAATTGTCAATAATTGTTCTAATGGTGTTAATGTTTGAAAACTGTTCTGTGAAAGAGTTGGTTGGTTATCAGACTGTGGTGCTAGGAGTTGATTTACAACATCCTGCCTTTCTGTGGAATTCGGCTCATGTTTCAACCAGGCTCCCGATCGAATCTTTAATTTGTCTGGTTCACGCTACATTGCATTTGAATTTTAAAAGGATTGCGCACTCGGGTGGTTTGGCATATAGAGTTACTTTAAGATCTCATTTTGTGCGGGATTGGATTGCGCCATCTTTTGGTCAACCATCTGTTTCCTTGGTGTGGGGTGGAATTGTTGATCGCATAACAATGGCTTTTACTGTCCAATCTGTTTGGAATCGGGAATTATCTGACTTGGGAGAAAGTGTGGTCTAACTTCTGTTTAACCTTTAAAAACTTGGCTCATCGTCTTATATATTTCAAAGTTATTCATAGAACATGTATAATAACTCATTGCAAAAGATTCAGAATATATAGATGATGTCTGTTGTTGTTGTTTTTGTGTTTTGTGTTATTTTGTATGTATAAAAATAAATATAAATTTGATCACAAAAAAGGGTAGGGCTAAGATTAGACAATGGAATTTATCTTTGAAAGTCCCCTGAAGTGCCTTGAAACAAGCAGCATTATTATGTGGTGACATAATATCAACTGAAACAGGAAGAGAGGGCGGGGCATATCTAGCAGCCCTGCCCCCTTTTTAAAATAGCCAATAGCATTTTGTTTATATCTGCTCGGGCCATAGCCTTTGAACTCGGTAAAGCAGCATTTTATTGTCAATGTCTGTTTGATTGATTACCTAGTTTATTTATTATGAAATAGTGGTCATAATCATGCTGAGGCTGTGTATTTGTAAAAGTTTTTAATATATGCCGACTCTGTGCGATCGCGTCTCTGGACCAGAGCCAAAGTCTGGATCAGACTGTGTGCGCTGCCACGGTTCGCATGAAACAACGTGAAACCAGATCTCATTTACACCAATCAAAAGCTTATTTGCACTGTCTGAATCGTTCCCTATCACCTACATTGTGCACTACGAGCCACTCACCATACAGGAAATACTACACTGTGAACAAGTGACCGATCTCAGCCACAGCTTCAGAGTCATGATCTTTTTGGATTCTATTAAACTCTTGTGTAGATGACCTTCATCTTTGTGTGCCTTTCTTCTACACTTTGCGTGACAGAATAACGGAACACACACACACAAAAAAAGTTTAGCGTTGTTTGAATCCCCATTTATTTTCCGTTTTTGTGAGTTGGAGCAGGGCGAACTTACCCCCGAGGACCACACCAGACTATTCCTGGATATTTCCAATGATACCATCTACCCGGACGACACACTCTGCTCATTCTACATCGCAAGCATCAACACCGTGTGGAGAGCGCAGCTGTCCAGAGGTGTTCCTCGAGGGTATTTCTCTGCCTTCGTGGAGTGGCTGCTGGTGAGCAATGACTCGCCATTCATCATCAGTTTTCACCGGCCCCACTCTGGACCCAGAACCCAGCGAACCATAACTCTGCTGTGTGGAGCGTCAGCCAGAGCCCACCGCCCACAGAGAACCAAAGCCTGCCGTGACCAAAGAGCCATCGCAAGAAAAAGTGACAGCACTGAGGATTGCCCTGGAGCCAGAGCCTCACCGATTATCTGACCAGGTGCGAGAGCCAGCAACAACGCACGCAACGGTGGATGAAACGGTGGAGACCGAAGGTGCAGAGGAAAGCCCCTCCTACTGTTCCACCACTGACGGTGAGCTGGGGCAAGACTCAGGATTTAATAGACTTTTTTCAGTTATCCCCAGTCTTTCATCTTCTTCTGAAATATCTGCCCGTCCTGTTACAGCCAATAAGGCCATTTATAAACTCCCTGTATATCCTGAAGTGACAATGGAGATCTGGTTTGAACTGACGTTTTTGAATACCATCGCCTCCGCTATCTCCTGTCAGCTCCTCAGCTCACCCTCAGCCCACTATCAGTGATGGGGTTTGCCGCGGGTCTGCCAGTTTCCATTGGCATCATGGCATGAGGATCCCTTTTCTCCATCTCCAGCCTCCGAGGTCCAAACTCTGCCTCGGCCCATCGACCCAGCGTCTCCACCATGGGTCCTAGCTCTCTCCTCTCCAATGTGACCCGTCACAGTCCCACCATCACCTCAGGACTCCACTCCTCTGGCAGCGCCTCATCGATCCATCCCACTGGCTCAGTTGGGCTCCTCTCTCCTTACAGCTCCACTTTGTTCCTCTGTCTGTCCTCACCTCGGGCACTAGAGCCATCTGCTATGCTTTGGCCCTCCAGATCCTCCCCATCGGCCTGGCTCTACAGCTCTCTGTCTCCACCCTGGGCTCCTCTCCCACCTGCTCTGCCGCTGTCGGTCGGCCCCCTGGAGTCGTCAGCCCTTCCTCCACCGTGGCTCCTCACTCCGTCAGCTCTACCGTGGGCTGCATTCATGGCTGCAGTCTGGGTCCAGCCTGGCTTCTCCTGCTTGAAGTCCCTCCTGTCTCCTTCCTGGCTCCTCCCTCCATCTGCTCCTCTCTGGCTCCTCTCTCCATCGTTGCCGCTCTGGTTATTTGCCTGCCTCTCTTCCTGCCCTATGCCACCACCTCGTCCTCCTCTTAAACCCCCTCCCTACCTCCTTTGTTCGTACTGCTGTGGCATGAGGTCGCGCCTTCTGGGAGGGGGGAGTACTGTCACAATAATGGACTGTTATGCCTTGTCCAAATACCCACACTTGTGGTCTTTGCACTTAATCACTTGACTAATATGATGTATTTCCTGTATTTGGCCCAAGTGTTCAAGTGAGGATGAAGACCACAATTGTGTGTACAACTTTTCATTATCTGATGGGACACACTTTAATTCCTGGTGCTTCTAATTAAGTAATAAAAAGCAGTTGCACATGATGTAAAAAATAAATATAGGCTATTCACCTTTGCACCAATAACACATGTAGCACTTTGTTTTACTACTAAATTATATGTAATATCTAATTATTATTAATATTTAACTTACATTGGAAATGTTTCCGTGACCTCTCGTGATCTTGGCAAAAAGTCTTGTGATTTATTTCCACAACATGATGCATGATTGGATACACTAAACCTCGAATACCGCTCTGGAACGGTATTCAAGATAGTGTGGCTTTAGTGTGCGTTAAGGGCACTGTGCTTTGGCGTTTTTAAGATTTGGACAGTCTTGCACACTTACTTCCTGTCACATGCACGCACTCTCAAGTAGCCAAGACCGGTATTTGGACAAGGCATTAGTTTGTTTTCATTTGAGTTCCCTTGACCTAGTTTCTGTCATACTTTTAGTTCATTTAGTTCACCTGTGTTAGGGTGCTTTCACATCTCTAGTTCGGTTCATTTGGTCCGAACCAAGGGCAAACAATTATACATTGTAGCATTTTTCAGCTTTTTTGGTTCCTTTTCACACCACACTAATTGCTTTGGTCCGAACCAGTTGAAACAAAATGCAGTCACATGACAACATCCACATCACTCATTGGCCATGGCGTATTTCCTAAACTGCTTTTCGATTGGTCAGAATTTACGTGCGGGAAAATTCCAACATAAGAGGAAAAGCCAGCAAACAACACGGAGACGACACAACTATGGAGAGACGACTGCGCAGGCTGGTTTTGTCCCTGGCCATAATCTATTACATTGTTTGTATACACCACAATATGCAAACGATACATTTCTATAATGAAGCGCGGATGCGGCTTGAAAACAACGTTCTAATGCACTGCAAACGGCGAGCGGGCATCGCTCGTAACGTCAAGCGGAGGCGTGCATTAATCCACGAGCTGCCATGCTAAAGTGCAAACTGTCAACAAACACTTCCTTATCCCATAATGCACAGCGCAGCTGACTACGGCAGCTGGTTTAGTCCAAAAATGATCAGTACTTTTTGCAGTTGGGTCTTTTCGAGGTCGGATCACGTTCTCACCACAAACGTACCGCAAGCTCCGCTTGTTTGGTCCGCCTTTGGTGCGCACCCGAGTGCGATTGCTGCTTTCACACCAGCCCAAACGAACCGCACCAAAGGGGGAAATGAACTCTGGTACGATTCAACCGAACTAAATGAGGCAGGTGTGAAAGCACCCTTAGTTAATTATCTTAATGTGGTCTGTGTATTTGAGTTCCTCTGTTTCTCCTGTAGTTTGTCTGCTATTGATGTTGTTTTGCTGCATGTTCCCTTTGACTTCATGGATCATCATCTTGGATTCTATTAAACTCTTGTGTAGATGACCTTTGTCTTCATGTGCCTTTCCTCTACACGTTGTGTGACAAGTAGCATTACAATAATACAATGCTTTTTACTTTTTTATTTTGGTCAGTGCTTCGAATTTGAAATGTTATATCACTAATAAAATTATGTGAAATGCTGATTTTTCTACCTCATTTTTGTGTTCTGTAAATCTTGTTTGTACACAGATGCTTGCAACTTCAAATGCTTGCAACTTGCAACTGCGCCACTGCGGGTACTTTGAATGTCCCTTTGGTGCCACTCGTATGGAGTTTGGGGATGTGGCTTGTGCTGACCAACCCATCCCGTTGACTCATTCAGACGGTTTAACTCGACTACGCAATTCAGTTCGCCTGGCGACCTCCCAAGTTCAATGGCGTTCTCGAGATTTTGGTGGCAGTCCGGGATGCCTCTGTCTTGTGTGAGGAGATTGCTGTCCTGTTGGCGAAGGATGCAATCGAGCCGGTCCCTCCAGCCGAGATGTGGAGTCGGTTTTATAGCCCTTACTTCATCGTACCCAAGAAAGGCGGTGGCCTTCAATGTTTCCTGGATCTGCGAGTCTTGAATCGGGTCCTGCACAAGCTCCCGTTCAAGATGTTAGTTAGTTAGTTAATTAGTTATAAAGCACATATAAAAAACAACCACAAGGTTGACCAAAGTGCTGTACATTAGAAACAATACATAAAAAGAGAATTTCAAACAGCAAAGTAAAATACACACAGTAAAGTTAATTTGTTGTTAAACGCCATGGATATAAAAAATAAGATTTAAGCTTTGATTTAAACATAGAAAGAGATGATACCAATCGAATTGACATTTGTATGCTGTTCCATAGTTTGGGTCCAACCCTTGCAAAGGCTCTGTCTATGTTTAAGCTTAGTCCTGCACACCAAGATCACCAGACTTAAGTGACCTAGTTGGGTTATGAGGGAGTACCAAAACAGAAAGGTAGCCTGGAGCTAAGCCATGTGAACATTTGTAAACGAAGACTAAAATTTTTAATCCAGTGCAGAGACATCAAGATGGGAGTAATGCGATAAAGTTTTTTGCTACCGGTCAACAGTCTAGCAGCAGCATTCTGAACAAACTGTAAAAGCCCAATAAATTACCTATTAGCTCCATAATAAAGTGAATTACAATAGTCAAGACGTGTTGTAATGAATGCGTGGATAACTGTTTCGAAATTCATCAGGGAGACAAAAGTTGTAACTTTTGCATGGTGGCGTAAATCAAAAAATCATGATTTGGCGACAGAATTAACCTGTTTATCAAACCGAAGTCCCGAATCAATTAGAACGCCAAGGTTTTTAGCGCACGGAGTAACATGAGAGCTTAAAATGCCTAGATCCACTTGGTTCAAACAATACAACTTCAGTTTTTTTCTCATTTAATTTTTTTATTCATTCATTTTAACATTCATTTTATGTTGACACAGAAACGTATTATCACATGCGTTCAAGCCCAGGATTGGTTTGCAGTGATCGACATGAAGGACGAGTACTTTCATGTCTCAATCATCCCTCGCCACAGACCGTTTCTGCGGTTTGCGTTCGAGGGTCAGGCATGGCAATACAAGGTCCTCCCCTTCGGGCTCTCCCTGTCCCCCCATGTCTTCACTAAGGTTGCGGTGGGCGCCCTTGCCCCACTTTGGGATGTGGGCATCAGGATCCTCAATCCCGATGACTGGCTCATCATGGCCCGGTCTCGAGAGGAGTTGTGCGATCACAGGGACCTGGTGCTTTGGCCACTTTTGCTAGACAAGCACGTGTTGGTCCGCACGGACAACACTGTGGCTGTTTCGTACATCAACCGACAGGGTGGACTACGATCACGTCGCATGTCTCAACTCGCCATCTCCTCCTCTGGAGTCAGGCATGGCTCAAGTTGCTGCGCGCTGTCCACATTCCGGGGGAGCTCAATCGTGCAGCCGACCTGCTCTCACGACAGCTCAATTTCCCCGGGGAATGGTGACTCCATCCCCAGATGGTCCAGCTGATCAGGAGTCGATTCGGAGAAGCCCAGGTACACCTGTTTGGTTCCCATGAGTCCTCCCACTGCCAGGTGTACTATTCCCTTACCCAGGCCCCCCTGGGCACTGATGCACTGGCACACAGCTGGCCTCGGTCTCTACGCAAGTATGCATTTCCCCCAGTAAGCCTGCTCACACAGACACTGTGAAAGGTCAGGGAGGACGGGGACAGGTCCTGTTGGTTGCGCCTTACTGGCCCACCCGGACCTGGTTTTCGGAACTCATGCTCCTCTCTCAGGGGCTGGGCACCATATGGCACCCGCGTCCAGATCTTTGGAACCTCCATGTGTGGCTTTTAGACAGGACACGGCAGACCTAAGTGATCTGCCACCAGCGGTAGTGGACACTATCACTCAGGCTAGAGCTCCATCTACGAGACAGGCCTATGCTTTGAAGTGGAGTCTGTTCACGAATTGGTGTTCTTCTCACTGAGAAGACCCCCGGAGATGCTCGGTCAGAGTTGTGCTTTCTTTCCTGCAAGGAAGGTTGGAGTGTAGGCTGTCACCCTCCACCTTGAAAGTGTATGTGGCTGCCATTGCAGCCCATCATGATGCAGTGGACGGCCGGTCCCTGGGGAAGCATGACTTGTTCGTTAGGTTCCTGAGGGGTGCCAGAAGGATAAATCCTCCTAGGACACCCCTGATGCCCCCTGGGACCTCTCTATTGTCCTGGCTGGACTTCAGAGGGGTCCCTTTGAGCCGCTTGATTCAGTCAAGCTGAAGTTCCTGTCTCTCAAGACAGCGCTCCTGAACGCACTCACTTCCATCAAGAGGCTCGGGGACCTCCAAGCATTTTCGGTAAGTGAAGAGTGCCTTGTGTTCGGGCTGGCCTACTCTCACGTTGTCCTGAGACCCCGGCCTGGATACGTGCCCAAGGTTCCCACCACTCCCTTCCGGGGCCAGGTGGTGAAATTGCAAGTGCTGCCCCAAGAGGAGGCAGATCCAGCCTTGGCGTTGCTGTGTCCCGTAAGAGTGCTTCGCATAAATGTGGACCGCACCCAGAGCTTCAGAAGCTCTGAGCAGCTCCTGGTCTGGATCAGCAGAAAGGGAAGGCTGTCTCCAAGCAGAAGTTGGCCCACTGGATAGTGGATGCCATCACCTTGAAATACCATTCTCAAGGCGAGCTGTGCCCCCTGGGGGTGAGGGTTCAGTCCACACAGAGTATTGCCTCCTCCTATGCGCTGGCGCATGGCGCCTCTCTGGCAGACATCTGTCGAGCTGCTGCCTGGGCGACACCTAACACCTTCGCGAGGTTTTACAACCTTTACAACGTTTCACATTCCCCCTCACATGGGGATGCGAGCGCCTTTTTTCTCCCAGTACAGTTCCCCGGTTGGCGTACCCTGGTCGAGCATCCTCCAGAACCCTCGGTGGTCAGACTTGGTGGAGCAGTCTGTCGCCAGGCCCAGTACTGGTGTTAGCATGCCCAGAGTCCCAGTCAGCCCCTGTACTGGACTAGATGTCCATATGGCTTGATTCCCTATGGGTAATCCCATATGTGTATTCTTCCACGGTAAGGTTTCCCTCTTGGTAAACCCATGTCTTCCCTTGACAGATCCGCTCTGTCAGTCTCTTCTGGCAGTTGTTCCATCCCTACTCTAAGGTAGGACCTGACTCAGAGACCCATTCCATATGTAGTACTGCCCCCTGGGTCAGTCCATATCAGTATCTCCACTTCACCTCCCTACGGGTAGAATGTGGTCTCCGTAGCGACCTTTTCCCTAGGCTTGCTTCCCCATCGTTCTGCAAAGTTGAAAGAACAAACAGAAAGATTTGAAGCAAACTTTCACTGAAGGTTGAAATCCCTTCCAAAAACTTTTTGGGACGGAACAGCAGCATGGCCTTCTCCAGCAGCGATGTATTCACCCTTTTGGTTGCCTTCGGTACCAAGGTCAGTGAATTTGTGCTGGGGCTTTGGGAAGGTTACGACTACGAAAGTGTAGCTTTTGTACCACGCTGCGGCTTGTCAACAATGCAGCGCCACAGGATCTTGATGGTGTTCAGGTTGTGGCGTTTTCCATGGACCCCATATGTCATTCGACATAACTCTTAGTGACCGGCAGATAGGGAAATTCTCAGTTATGTATGTAACCCTCGTTCCCTGATGGAGGGAAAGGAGACGTTATGTCCTTATTGCACAGCCTCGACACGTTCTCGGCTCCTCAGCATAGAATATGAATTGTTTGATTGGATGTGTCTATTTTTTTTTTCATAGGAATGGTTATTGGCTCATCATGATAAATCCACTAGCAAATTTTCATTGGCGTTTTCTCTTAAACTCAGAGATGATTGGCCTCCCAAGTGAGACCCCGTATGTCATTCAACATAGCGTCTCCGTTCCCTCCATGAGGGAACGAGGGTTACGTACGTAACCGAGATGTTGCTTATATAGGCAATAAATAATATTAACCCTCTGGAGTTGACTAACATGGATACGCATTTTGTGGCATATTCTCCTGATAAAACCGAAAAGAACTTAAATTACACATTCAGTTTTGAGCGTACAGATAAGAGCAATACATCAATCAAATCGGTAAAGGGTCTACTTTTATTTGTATACACACATAATAACAACAAACAAGCAACTGAAAAAAGCACAAAAGTCAGGGCACGTCAAAACTTCTCCAGGCCCCCAAAGATGTAAAAAATTGTATTGGCAAAGTGCATTAATGATGTTGTCATCCAAAATGTCCTACATTTATCCTTTAGTGTTAGTGAAATTACTTAAGATGGATATTATACATTTTGTGCAAGAACTTATTGAGGTAATCAGATATATTTTTTTCAAAATATTTTTATCAGATTTTTATCCAATTACAGAGGCTTGTTAACATGCCAGTCAATATAAAGCAGTCTCTAGCTTACCTGTAAATAGGAATGCACCGATACCACTTTTTTCAGAATGAGTCAGATACCGATACTTTAATTTTTGGTACTCGTCGATACCGATACTTGTATTTTCACAGCAATTGTCATTTTTTAAAATATTGGGTACAGAGACAAAATAATAATAATAAGAAGAAGAAGAAGAACAAGAAGAAGAAGAAGAATCATGCTAGTTGGCTTCATTGAGCAAAGAGATATTTCATTCAGTTATTTCCACACTTAATTATACCTGTTAAAATGTATTGTATAAGCATTGGTTACTTTCACTTTTCATTTTCAGCAGCAGCTCAATACTGTAATCATAAAATATTTTCCTAAAATAATGCAGGGAACCGCTCATTACACATTATACGAGAATGCGCATACTATTTTGGTGATGTAATTTGCATCACACACACTGTACTCGTTTATGAGTAAAAACCATTATTTTAAAGCAAGCTAAACATGCGCAGAGCGCATACGTTTGTCTTGGTGCAGAATGAGAGAGACACTTATAGCCTAGCGCTATTTCAAACAGTCTGCTAGTTTCACTTTTGCTTAAATTGTGTGCTTGACGTTTAAAAGAAATGTTTTTTACAGTGAATGCCTCTATAATTTTTTTTTGTTTTGTATTTAGGATTTAGTTTTAATCCAAATGCATGCTCTAATGGAGCGAACAGCAATCAAGATCATGCAACAGAAGGGCGCGCTTTCTGACTCTCTCAATCTCTCTCTCTCTCTCTCTCTCTCTCTCGCTGTCCTTACCGTTAAATAACTTTAGTACCTTGTGCACTGTTTTGCTTGCTTGCTTTTGACATATCCGACAGAACTACAAACTTTCCAGAGATTTCTGAGAGATATTCACTCGACAAGCTTGCGCATCTTTCCATTCAGCACGCTCTGCTTATCAGCTTGCGCACATCTGCTATACATGTGTCAATATTGAATGTTTAACATTATATTAATTACTTCCATGTACTTCATAAACATCCTTAATCTCTAATAACTCCATTCTACTCTCTCTTGTTCTGTTGTTAGTGTTTCTTTTTCTTGACTCAGCTCTGTTCACACGCTGTGTGGTATCAGCTTTTTTACAAGTAGGCTACAAGTACGAATACAGGAGCCCAGTATTGGGCCCGATACATATCTGTGCATCCCTACCTGTAAATCTTATGTCAGACTGCTTTGCACAATACCACCTGTCACATTGCTTGTTTTGGGGCTACTCATAAATTCCATTATTTGATAAAATATTTTTTTGACAAAATACAAGTTTATTTTCTGGGAAAGAAATTCTAGCAGTTAGCCTACCTTTTCCGTAATGCAGCAAAAAAGGCATACACACTGATATATCTACATTGTATGTTTAGGGGTACAACAGTTTGTCACTGGAGCAGTACCCTCAAAGGGACATATTTGTACCTTATTTAAAGAGTTTATAATAGTACAGTAAGAGTACATATTGGTACTTTAAGTGTACATCTATAAATACAAAAATACAGTAGTTTTTTTTGATACTTGGTGTGGTTGCTGTATTTTGTAGTTTATTTTGATACACTTAAAATTAAGGTATTTGGTATTTTATTTTAAAATACATTTTGATGTATCTTTGCCCAACCCTGCAGGCATGCAGGCCTACATCCAAAAAGCCACACTGACCACATTACACAGTATTAAACAGGTATAAATATATAATGCAGAAGAAGCACAGAGAAAGAAAGAAAACAAGCTAAACAAAAATCTGTTGTAAGCAGAGATAAAATATTACGGCCAAAATCATAGAAATGATAAACAAACAAGAATAAATACATAAATAATTAAATAAAGACAGCAGTGCAGCTCAAGTTCAAAACCATCTACAGTACCAGCTTATACCATAAATCAGTCTTTCTCAGCTCTCTACCTGGAGTACCCATAAATGTACACATTTTGGTTGAGTGCTTCTCAATCAGATGGTTGCATCCTAGCAATGCATCCTTCCTTGTCCAGTCCTTCTGATGTTTCTAGGCTAGCCTCCTTCTCTGCATTGAATGCTAAAATTAGGATGACCATAAATTTTCTTTACCCTGGATATGTCCTATATAGCTGGGATTTCTAAACTGCCTAAAATGTCTGGGTTTTAGCTTTAATGTATGTGTATTTGCATTGCTTTTCATTCTATGTACAGTAGATTCCACCTAATAGCATGCCACAATTGGTTCATAATGTACAATGCCTGTATCCTAAACTACTTTTCCGTTATAACCTTCTTCAAGTATGAAAACAACAGGAAAACAAAGCCAAAACCCTGATAATTTAAGCAATTTAGAAAAAGAGGTCTTACCCAAGCTAGAATGACACAAGCAAGTCTCATTGAAAAAGTTCTGTGGTCTCCTAGTGATTTACATCATTAGTAGTTTAGCATTATGTGATTCATTTACATCACAACAAAAGAAAACAATGCCGCCATCACCAAAAACAATTATTATTATTATTTTTTTTTAATGGCAGTTGAGACATACAGCCTTACTAGGATTCAATCTTCCAATTAAAAAAAAAAGATGTCTCTCTTATCTGACACACCTATTTTAGTCTCTACAAACAATGTAATGAGTTGAATCAGATGTGTTTGTAGGGGGCAGGGTTGTCCAGTCCTGCTCTTGATTGGTTCAGAGGAATGTTGCATCAGAACTAATAAGGATGTTGATTTAGGAACATGTTCCACTTGGTAAAATCATGTTTACCATCAGTGCTGTAATAAATATGAAGAAACAGGAAAGTCAGGGATGACCATACAAGGATGTGCACCAAATTGCCCCATGCCCATTCAAGAGAATGACCCAACAAAATTAGTGAATCAATAATCAGAAACAAACTACTGTACACTGCATAAAGGCTTTCACTAACCACAGCAGTAAACCTGAGGCAGACTCCTGGAAAGCTTAATAATAAAAATCCAAACAGCAGTGCAGCAGCAATGAGTCCAAAATTATCTCTGATGAGAAGACAAACACACATATACACTGACCAACACAAAAATGAGGAGCAGTTAAAACATACAGGGATCTGAAATAGGTCAGCACTAATCACATTTTTACCTTGTGCTTACAATGGCAGCTGCTCACTGTTGTGTGACTGCAGATACACAGGCACAGAATCAAAATACAAATTATAATTGTATAATGTTTGTCAAGTGCAAAGACACATTTCACAAGCAGACAGTACCTCTGCAAGCTGTGATAGAATAAACTGATAACCAGGACTGATCAACTTCAAAGTGAATGTTAACACGTCACACTTGGTCACAAGACATGCGAGAGAGAGCAATCACTGGAATATGACCTGTTGTAATGCCTCTCAAGGTGACATATTTTGAATGAGTTGAAGATTTGGATGGTGAAGGGGATGATTATAAGTAAATAAAAACGAACATTTCAGTCTGTTTCTCACATCGCCTAGCTTTGTGTTTGCTGGTGCAGGATAAAAGTCACTAAATTCGCTGATTTTCTGAGTTAGTGCTGTCTGCAGATAATGTCTTAATTGTTTGGAGATTTTAATATCCATGTTGATAATGAAAAAGATGCATTGGGATCAGCATTTATAGACATTCTGAACTCAACTGGGGTCATACAACAAGTGTCAGGGCCTACCCATTGTCATAATCATACTTTAGATTTAATACTGTTACATGGAATTGATCTTAATGGGGTTGAAATTCTGCAGCAGAGTGATGGTATTTCAGATCATTATTTAGTCTTGTTTATACTCTATATAGCTAAAGCTGTGAACTAAACTAAATATATGGTAGAACCATCACTTCTACTACAAAAGACTGCTTTGTAAATAATCTTCCTGACTTGTTTCAATTCCTCAGCACATCCAATAGTTCAGAAAACTTGATGTTGTAACATAAAATAGGGACTCTCTCTTTTATAGCTCCTTTACGCTTAACCCTTTAGCTGCCCCACCAAGAAAAAGGCATTTTTTTTTCTTATCTCCTTATGTTGCTAGTTACCACACTCAATGTATCTTGACACACCTTTCAGTCAGTATTTGCACCGCCCCCGCTTGTCACAGTGTAGTAGCCAATGTCCCAAGCTGTCATATCGCACATCTGGTTGCGGTTTTGGGAGTGAGGGTCTTGGGGTGTAGTGTTTCTTTGGTGTTGGTGGAGAGCTGGATGATGGTCGACCAACTTTGGATGCAGGCTTGTTGACCTGGTTACTATGGGCAACTGCCAGGTGGAACCGTTTGAGAGGCATTGCTTTCTCATTTAGTAGGCCACAGTCCCTCTTGAAGACCAGCCAGTAATTTGCAATGGACAGATCAAGGATGTATCCAAAGAGGGGAATGTACCATCTCCTTGACTTGGCTGGGGTCTTGTACAAGTGTACCAGCATGTCAAAAAGATCAATCCCACCCATATGCTTATTGTAAGCAGAGATGAGTGATGGACACGGGACAGTGATCTTTTCCTTGGACTCTTTGCATCACCGTTTGACAGCTGAAAGAGGCATGATCCCTTTGGCATTGCTCAAAAGGTTGAAACATTTGTTGTCAAAACATTTTACTGCAATCACCCATTCAGCACACCTGTAGTCATAAGACCCACGCTCTCTCTTAATCAGCTCTTTATCTGTCATCAAAGGAGCTCCACCAGTGCGGTTTGGTCGGACAGTGCCGATGCACTGGACACCCAAGGAGGTTTGCAGGGTCTGGACCAATTTAAAGCTTGTAAAAAAGTTGTCAAAGAATACAACAGAAAGATGTGGCTGTTGTATAGTTTTGCAGTGTTGTCGCCACTTTGGCTCCTAAAGGTAGCATCTGCTCCTCCTCACTGAGGGCAACATTGAAGAATGCGGATGCCCCTTGATACATCAGCAGGTCATTGATGATGCCAGATGAACTGTCTCTGCAGAAGACTTTAAAACCCCACTTGTCTGGTTTATTGCCAATATATTGGCGGAGGGAGCCAGCTCGTGTGCCTTTATATCCTATCATGACCTCATCCACACTGTGCTTGTAAGTGGATTGTATCAGTAGACACTGCTTGTGAAGCATGTAAAAGATTGGACGGATTTTGTAAAATCGATCTGGATTCTCACTGCAATTCTGTAATTCTGTTTGATTTGTGCAGTAATCTTATTGATTCTGATGTTGTGATTGCATCTCTTGGTCTCTCTCTCTCTCTCTCTCTCTCTGTGTCATTGTCATGCCACTTAAAGGAAAATAATAATAAAAAAGGTTCTTTGTTATGGTTTAACAATACAGTGTAATATGTTTATCTTTGTAACTGTAGTGACGCGCTACTGCGCACGTCACGAATCAGGAAGTTGATCGCTATCCGATAGTCAGTCGCAGCAGCCTGCAATCTCTCTCAGTCACCTGTTTCTCCAGCGATCGCATTTTTCTTTTCCCTTTGCTAAAGCAACGTCTGTGAGTATTTCTTAACATGCAATATTAGGATAATGTCTATTTTTATCTTTGTGAGACTATTGAGAAGGCTAAGTTTGCTTTATGTTATTACTGCCGATTGTTTACTAGCTCGATCGCGTTTATCATATAGATCACCGCCGTGTAGATAATCCATTCTGTTTTCTCTGTATTTGGATTTAATATTAATATACATCTCATTTGCATTGTATTACAGTTTCACAATATTCCCAGTAAATTTTATGGAGATGAATCATCTGTGTCCTGGAGTTTCTTGGGAGTGTTTAAGCTGAATGGAGCGTAGTCCATGACAGTGAAAAGACGGCGACACAGATAATGAGGGATCGCCTTTTTACAGAGCAATTCAATACCAAGAGAAGTGGCCAACGCTACAGCGTACACTATTCTTCTCATGTAATGACACCGCAGTGAGTCACGATGTCACAACGAAGCAACAGTAAAAAAGGCATTGAAGATATTCAGTCAGAGACTGTGCGTTCAAGAAGCAGTCGTTCATCTGGTACATCGTCCAGCTCGAAGATTAGTATGGCTGTCGCCATGGCAAAGGCAAAGGCTGAAGCAGCGCAAGCTAGAGCAGCACACATGCAGAAAGAAATTGAACTTAAAGTAGAACAAGCTCGTGTTCAAGCAAATCTTGATGCATTAAATGAGGAGAAAGAAAAGGATGCCGCCATAGCAGAGGCGAATGCCCTTGTTGCCGGATTACAAGACATGGGTTTTGAAGTATGCAGTAAGGCTAGCAGCCAAGTTCCTCAATCGGTCAAAGACCAGCGAGTCGCCGCTTATGTGTCAGCACAAGCCAGCCTATGCAGCAAAGGTTTATCGGTTAGAAGAGGTAGCGACTATGCTTCACCAACGCTGCATCCTCCACATTCTCAAACTAATGATGCAAGTTTATCAAGCTCCTCAGACAAGTGGAATACCGCTACAACAAAGCTACAATCAAGCGTTTAACACTTTCTCAGTTCTTCAGCGTGATGAGAGTCGCTTGCAACAGAACGTCAAATCGGTTCCTTCCCCTCCTGTGCGCACACATCCTCGCAAGACACCTTATGAAGCTAGCCATGATCATTCTACGTCCACTGGAGATCTCATCAAATACCTAGCTCGTAGCAGCCTGGTGACTTCAGGTTTAACCGCATATGACGATCAGCCAATGAACTATTGGGCCTGGAAGACATCGTTCCTGAATGCTATCACCGATCTAGACCTGTCTGCTGCAGGAGAACTTGACCTCCTCATCATGTATCTAGGGAAAGAGTCGACAGAGCAAGTAAGAAGAATTAAAACTGTCAACATTAAGGATCCAGTGATTGGACTACGCATGGCATGGGAACGCCTTGACAAAGTATATGGCTCACCGGAGGACGTCGAGCAGGCCTTGTTCAACAAGCTAGAAAACTTTCCGAAGGTTACAATGAAGGATCCACGAGGACTCAGGGATCTAGCCGACCTGTTGTCGGAGCTTCAAGCAGCCAAAGAAGATAACTATCTTGCAGGCTTGTCGTATTTGGATACCTCCAGAGGTATTAGGCCTATTATCGAGAAACTACCATACAACATGCAAGAAAAGTGGCTTTACCTTGGCGCAAGATACAAACAGGAACATTTTGTTAGTTTTCCACCTTTCTCCGTGTTGGTAGACTTCATCGCCATGGAGGCAAGGGCTCGCACTGACCCAAGTTTTAACTTCTTCACGCAAGCTCCAGTGGAGAGAAAGAGTAAATGGGAGAAACCTACTAAGACACCAGTGTATGTTCACAAGACGCAGGTCTCAGGGGTTTCTAAGGCAGAGTATGGAGAAAGTACAGAACGTATTGATCCCAACAAACACTGCCCCCTGCACAAGAAGCCTCATCCTCTGAGGAAGTGCAGAGGTTTTCGTGAGAAGAGCATAAATGATCGCAAACATCTTTTGAAAGAGCATCATATCTGCTTTCGCTGTTGCTCCTCCACAGACCATCTAGCAAAGGACTGCACTGCTGAAATAAAATGTACAGAGTGTGGGAGTGCGGCTCATGTGACAGCACTTCACCCCTACTCACCTACCTGGAAATCTAAGTCATCCCCTTCCACTTCAGAGGATGGCGGGGAGGAGGACAAAGCAGTAATCAGAGAAGTTAAGTCGACGTGCACTCAAGTATGTGGTGAAGGATTGAGCGCTAGGACATGTGCTAAGATCTGCCTTGTTAATGTGTTCCCCAATGGCTGCAAGAATGAGTCTAAGAGAATGTACGCCATACTAGACGAACAGAGCAATCGCTCACTAGCGCGGTATGAGTTTTTTGAGATTTTTAAGATCTCTGGAAATTCCTACTCGTATACCCTCAAAACCTGTGCGGGGTGTTCAGAGACGGCGGGAAGGAGAGCCAGTGGTTATACTGTGGAGTCGGTGGACAAGAAAATTAGCATTCATTTGCCTACACTCCTGGAGTGCAATCAAATCCCTAACGTTCGCACTGAGATTCCTACGCCGGAAGCAGCTTACCATCAAGCCCACCTGAAGCGCATCGCTGACAAGATTCCGCCTTTAGATCCGGACAGCAAAATTCTCCTCTTACTGGGCAGAGACATCTTACAAGTACACAAGGTCCGAGAACAGATTAGCGGCCCAGGTGATGCACCATTTGCGCAAAGGCTTGATCTAGGATGGGTCATCATTGGTGATGTGTGCCTTGGAGGTGCTCACAGAACACAAGAGGTGAGAAGCTACAAAACAGCCATTTTCGAGAACGGCCGTACAAGCTATCTTCAACCATGCAACAACCAGATCAAAGTAAAAGAGATATTTGAGCAAGCGTTTAGACCTCAGCATCATTCAGCACCAATCTCCATCAGTGGTTCCATGACGCTCGGTGGAGACTGCTTAGGGCAGACCGTCTTCGCTCGTTCTCCCGACGATCATAGACTCGCTCCATCCATGGAGGATCTAGAGTTTCTGAAGATAATGGAGGCTGAGTGTTTTCAGGACAGTTCCAAAAGTTGGGTCGCACCTTTACCCTTTCGGTTGCCGAGACAGAGGCTGCCTAACAACAGGAAGCAGGTTTTTGACCGTTTTGTCTCGCTCCAGCGCTCATTGGAAAAACGACCACAGTTGAAAGCCGATTTCCTAGAGTTTATGGAGAAGATGTTCAAGAAGGCACACGCTGAAGTCGCTCCGCCAGTACAGCCTGGACAAGAGTGTTGGTACCTACCCCTGTTTGGTGTGTATCATCCAAGGAAACCAGATAGGATTCGTGTGGTCTTCGACAGTAGTGCGTCATGCGAAGGAGTGTCACTCAACGATGTCTTGCTAACTGGTCCCAACCTTAATAATAGCCTGCTTGGTGTCCTTATGAGGTTCAGGAAGGAACAGGTGGCGATCACTGCCGACATTGAGCACATGTTCCACTGCTTTGTAGTCAAGGAAGACCATCGTGACTTTCTTCGCTTCCTGTGGTACAGGGACAACGACCCTACCTCCGACATCATTGATTACAGAATGCGGGTTCACCTTTTTGGGAATAGTCCCTCGCCTGCCGTAGCAGTGTATGGTCTGCGACGGGCAGCTAAGAAAGCAGAAGCAGACTATGGTAGTGATGCAAGAAGATTCATCGACCGCGAGTTCTATGTTGACGACGCTTTGAAGTCCTTCAGCACAGAAGAAGAGGCCATCAGCGTCCTAGGGCGAGCTCAGAAGATGCTTGCAACTTCCAACCTCAGGCTACACAAAATTGCTTCAAACCGACCGGCAGTTATCGAAGCGTTTCCATTTGAAGATCGCACCAAGAACGTCAACAGCCTAGATCTCTTTGTTGATGATTTGCCAATGCAACGTAGCCTTGGATTGCTCTGGAACATGTGCACAGATACATTCATGTTTCGAATCGAAGATGACCAGAGGCCATTCACTCGTAGAGGAGTGCTTTCGACTGTGAACAGCCTCTACAATCCTCTAGGATTCCTCGCACCCATCACGGTTCATGGAAGACTGATACTCAGAGAGCTAACTAAGCAAGCAGAGGATTGGGACACACCTCTTCCCAAAGACATGGAGACTGAATGGACTAGATGGAAACGGTCGCTCCAAGATCTGCACGGACTCCAGATACCACGCCCTTATACGTCATTCTCCACCGCAGGTGCTCTAAGAAAGGAGCTCTGTGTCTTTGCAGATGCATCGGTAAAGGCAATAGCAGCCGTAGCCTACATCAAGGTGACAAGCCACCAGGAACAGACTGAGATTGGCTTTGTCTTCGGGAAAGCAAAGTTGGCGCCTCAGCCCGATCTAACCATCCCAAGGCTTGAGCTTTGTGCGGCTGTACTCGCCATCGAGATCGCTGAGATGATAGTTTCAGAGATGGACACCATGTTCGACAACATCGCCTACTACACAGATAGCAAGGTTGTATTGGGATACATCCAGAACCAGTCGAGAAGATTCTATGTCTACGTACACAACAGGATCCAAAGAATCCGTCAATCACCTTGTTCTGGCCTTTGGAAGTACGTCCCAACACACCTTAACCCAGCCGACATTGGATCAAGAACTGTGACTTCAGACTTGCTTAGCAGCACAACTTGGCTCAAAGGTCCAGCCTTTCTTTACGATGCGTCTTTGCATTCATCTGAGCTTCAAGAAGCTTACGACCTTATCGACCCTGACGCTGACTCTGAAGTGCGTCCCCAGGTGGTGGCAAGTTTCACTCATGTTACCAAAGATGTGATACATCCACAACGCTTCGAGCGCTTCTCTAAGTTCAGTGCTCTCCTTACAGCCGTAGCTCGCCTCATTCATGTAGCTCGTTCCTTCGCTCACTCTATCCAGGATGAATGTAAAGGGTGGCATGTCTGTCGACCTACAGAGGAAGAATTGTTGAAAGCCAAAGTGTGTATTGTGAAGAGTGTCCAGAACGAGTACTATTCAGAGGAGCTTAAGTGTATTAATTCAGGATCCAACCTTCCACCGAATAGCAGCCTTTGGAAATTGCACCCCATCTTAGACCAAAACCAACTTCTTAGAGTAGGAGGTCGAATTGAGCAATCGGATCTGAGTATAAATGAGGTTCATCCCATAATCATTCCTGGCCGGCATCATTTAGCTACTCTGATTGTGTCTCACTATCACAAAGCAGTGAAACACCAGGGAAGACATCTGACTGAAGGTGCCATTCGAACGGCAGGATTCTGGCTAGTGGGAGCTAAACGCTGCATTAGTAGTTTACTTCACAAATGCATCACTTGTAGAAAACTGAGGGGCAAAATGGAACATCAGCAGATGGCAGCTCTGCCAGCAGAACGGCTGCAAGTAGCACCTCCTTTCACTTACGTAGGTGTCGACGTTTTGGACCCTGGGAGATTGTTTTCACGTCGTACAAGAGGAGGAGTCTTCAACTCTAAACGATGGGCTGTGATGTTCTCTTGTATGTGTTCGAGGGCAGTCCACATCGAGGTGATTGAAGCCATGAGTACCAGCAGTTTTATCAATGCCTTGAGGAGGTTCTTTGCTATCAGGGGCCCTGCAAAGCAGATACGTTCCGACTGCGGAATTAATTTCATCGGCGCTTCTCATGAATTAGAAATGGACCTGTCGAATCCAGGTTTCAAACGAGTAGAGGAGTACTTGAACACTCAGAACTGCACCTGGGTATTCAACCCACCCAACGCATCTCACATGGGTGGTGCGTGGGAACGAATGATCGGCATCGCCCGTCGTATTTTGGATTGCATGTTGCTTGAGCAGAAAAGGTCTCATCTTTCACATGAAGTCCTGACGACCCTCATGGCCGAAGTAACCGCGATCATGAATGCCAGACCACTCATTCCAGTCTCATCGGATCCGGAATCGCTTCTCATCCTCACTCCAGCGATGCTCCTTACTCTCAAGATAGGCTCTGCGCCTCCTCCTCCATCAGGAAGCTTTCAAGAAGTGCATCTCATCAGAGAACAATGGAAGCAAGTTCAGAGCCTAGCAGACATGTTTTGGAACAAATGGAAACATGAATACCTCAAAACATTACAGCTTCGGCACAAGTGGCAAGGAAAGAGGCCGAATCTTCAAGAAGGAGACGTGGTTCTCTTGAAAGACAATCAGGCTAAGAGAAATCAATGGCCTGTCGGTCTCATCACAAAAACCTTTCCAGAAGAAGATGGATTAGTTCGGAAAGTTCAAGTGGAAATTGTTAAGGATGGAGCCAGAAAGGCCTTTTCTCGGCCTGTTACAGAAGTAGTTTTGCTTCTTTCTCCAAAGACTGATTCTGTCAATTAATGTGGGCTCTTCGAAGACCCCAGGCGGGGAGTGTCATGCCACTTAAAGGAAAATAATAATAAAAAAAGGTTCTTTGTTTATGGTTTAACAATACAGTGTAATATGTTTATCTTTGTAACTGTAGTGACGCGCTACTGCGCACGTCACGAATCAGGAAGTTGATCGCTATCCGATAGTCAGTCGCAGCAGCCTGCAATCTCTCTCAGTCACCTGTTTCTCCAGCGATCGCATTTTTCTTTTCCCTTTGCTAAAGCAACGTCTGTGAGTATTTCTTAACATGCAATATTAGGATAATGTCTATTTTTATCTTTGTGAGACTATTGAGAAGGCTAAGTTTGCTTTATGTTATTACTGCCTATTGTTTACTAGCTCGATCGCGTTTATCATATAGATCATCGCCATGTAGATAATCCATTCTGTTTTCTCAGTATTTGGATTTAATATTAATATACATCTCATTTGCATTGTATTACAGTTTCACAATATTCCCAGTAAATTTTATGGAGATGAATCATCTGTGTCCTGGAGTTTCTTGGGAGTGTTTAAGCTGAATGGAGCGTAGTCCATGACAGTCATATTAATCAGACTTATCACCTTATAGGCGACTTCATTTACTCTATTTTCTGACTTAATATGGAATATTTATGTCAGACAATGCAAAGTAATAAATAGCAGTGAATGTTTGGACTAGGGGTGTCCTGGGATTTTAATATAGTGCTCATAGGCTATATGCTCTATAGTGAGAGAGGTGGGCAAAGGTAATCTGATGTAACTTCGCTTTTATTCTTTCTTTCTTTTAGCTTCTCCCATCCGCCTTTATCTTCATGTTCTTTGCTTGCTATCACAAGTTCACTTCCCTTCACATCAGTTTTGATTTCTTATAAGCAAATATAGATTACATTAGTGCCCTCTTTTGTCGGCTGTCAACTTCACTTTATCTGACACTTTCTTTGATGATGAACCAGCAGGCCAACGGCTGTTGGATGGACGGCCATTCTGGACTTCTCCAGAATGTCCAGATGGCCAGTTCACCCCTGTGCACTACAGATCCCCTGAGGAACAATTCCACTCATTCTCTGCTATAGGAGAGGAAGAATTATATAAACTTGTCAAATAGTGACCTATAGTAATGGTTAGAGAATCAGACTTGTAGCCTGAAGGTCGCTGGTTTAAGTCTCGGTATCGGTAGGGATTGTAGGTGGGGGGAGTGAATGACCAGCATTCTCTTCCACCCTCAGTACCACAACTGAGGTGAGACCCTTGAGGAAGGCACTGAACCCTCAACTGCTCCTCGGGTGCCGCAGCAAAAATGGCTGCCCACTGCTCCGGGTGTGTGTTCACGGTGTGTTTGTGTGTGTGTGTTTGTTCACTACTCACTGCTGTACGCGTGCGCACTTGGATGGGCCAGCTATGTTCCTTTTTAGAGAGAAATGGTATCAGGAGGATTTACAGTCAGGATTTGCAGGTAATAGTACTGAGAATGCTCTCATCAGAGTTACAAATGACTTGCTTTCATCATCCGATCATGATTGTATTTCACTATTAGTGCTGCTGGATCATAGCGCTGCGTTTGACACTATCGACCACCACATTCTTTTGAGTAGACTACAAAATTATGTTGGCATTAGTTGAATTGCATTGGCATGGTTCAAATCTTACTTATCTGACCATAATCAATTTGTAGCTGTGAATGAGGAGGTATCATATTGATTACAAGTACAGTATGGAGTACCACTGCTTTTAACGCATTACGTTACCCATGGGAGATATCATCAGGAAACATGGCGTTAGCTTAGTGCCTATGATACTCAGCTTTATATTTCTTTGTGGCCTGATGAAACTTGCCAATTTGCAAAACTAATGGAATGCATAGCTGATATAAAAAACTGGATGACTAGTAATTTCCTACTGCTATATTCTGAAAAAATTATGTCACAGTTTTTTTCCAATTGCTAACATCACTTTGTCAAATTTGTAGTTACATTTTCAAAACTCTATACATAATTAGCACAACATCGGTCTGTTGTGACCATACCATTAACACAATTCAAGTGGTTTTCACACAATATTCAGTCAATTAACACATTTCTAGAATGCTTAAATTTTCTTTTCACACAAGCTTACCCTATACCAAAATCATGGATCTTTCTGATCTCTCTCTCTCTCTTTTTTTTTTTTACTTTTTTTAACAACTGCTTAAATGAAGCATGACATAAATGAAGACCTTATGTTCCAAACTTTAAATATAGTGTAAAGCCTCTACTTCTGCAAAAACAGCAGCTCAAATGTATTGAAATAATATATATATATATATATATATATATATATATATATATATATATGTATCTTTATAAAGTATTGTAACAACTGATAAGCATTTTTAAGTAACAGATCACATAAATAGCTTATTCCAGTCTCAGTTTGATGAATAGGTGTTGATGCTCTATCCATTACATCAACATACAGTAGAGTAAAAAGACCTATTTGAATTGGTTTTGTGGATGCGGAACAACACAAAGAATCAGAAAAAGAAAAATTAAAGCCTGGGAGAGGGAGAGGAGTAGTTGTAGGAGGGAGAGGAGTAGTTGGATCAGAAAAGGTGTAGGAGTAAGCTGGACTATGCATTTTTATGTTTGTTTGTTTGCTTTACCCTTTACACATGTTGTACCTATGAAAGCTTATTTCTGCCATGGAATATAGAGGGTAATTATGACTTTTTTATCTCACAATTCTAACTTTTATTTTTCCTCGCATTTATGATTTATGATGATGAATTTTGTATTATTGTCTTCTTTGCAGCTGTAAAACCATACAACATTTTCTTCTTTAATGAACTTATACAGGAGTTGGATTCGTCATTGAGAAGACATAAACATGGATTAGACATGTAATCATGTTGTAGTAAAAAGGATAAAACAGAATTCACATGTGACAACAACTGGACATTCCCAAAACATGTGGAGAAAAGTACCTGATGATACAGTGTTACAGATATGGCAGTTATAGGTTGATTGCAGTTTCATTTTAAACCTCTTGTAAGGAGTTATGTATGCTCTATGGATGACTTTGAAATAAGTTAAGATTAGATTAGATCACACCCTCTCCCAGTTCATTCATGATTCCATTTAGATTTAATAGAAAGAAGTTTTGCAGTGTGATCATTAAGTTTACTATATATTAAAGAAACAGATGGCCGACCAGAGGATGGTGCGATCCAATCCCACATAGGATGAGAGGAAATGGGGGATGTCCAGGGAACTCCATAAGCCTTGAGAGCAGAACGTAACTGAAAAAAAGACAAAATATGATGATGCTGGTAAACAAAAATTAGTTCTTGAAATGAGCAGAGTCTTTGGTTATCATATAAGTCACCGCATGTGTTTATGCCCAATGTAGACCAAGAGGGCTGGACAAATGGACAATTTCCACATAAAACTTTTAAGTTGTGCCATAAGGGTGTGTTGTTGCAAAATTTGAAAGGTCCTCCCATCAGGCGTTCCACCCTTTTCCAGATCCTAATAGAATTGGCCACAGCCGAGCCAAATTTATATTTATTTTTATTTCTTGTGCCAGCAAATAAAATATCTTGGACCCTATGTGGTTTAACCTTGTCAGCTTCGATTACTCTCCATGAAGCTTTAGATTGAGGATCAACCCAAATATGAAGAGCCTTAAGTTGAAAGGACAATTTAATATAATTCAAAATTTGGTATAGCCAAATTTATCCCACCCTACCATCAAATTTATCCCACTCTTAAAGTAATGACTCATTCAGTTTTAGACAGTATGTTGCCAAGAATGAATAAATAGAACACTTAAAAATGTAAAATGGGTTCCTCTTCAGGAACTCGAGCTGCTTCAGAGACGCTTTGGGGAACGCCCTCAGCGTGAACCACTCTGAATCACGTGTGTAATCAGTCCAATGGATGGGCGAGACGTCATAGGCGGGTGACGTCAGAGACCAGAAAGCTTAAAAGCACATGCGGCGAAGCATGTTGTTTGTCCACTGATAAGCTCCATTGTGACAAAGCTTCAGTCAAGAGAAGTTTTGGGCGAGAGCAGGCAGTGTTCAGGCTTTGTGTTTTTGCCTGCCCGCAAAAAAAAAAAAAAAAAAAGGGACACGCAGTTTGTGTGTTGTCTGCTTGAGAGTGATGCACGCAGAATCAGCTCTCGAGGGAGTTGACCCGAGCATTTGTTACTGCTTTGCTTCACTCTCAGAAGGCTATCTCTGAGGAGGGAACCTTCACTGGCGTTTCTCGTGGTGCCAGCCCTGCTTTCGCGAGGCGAAGTGGTGGTTGTGCTCGCGGGTTTCGCCTTCGGGTCCGGTGGAAAGAATGTAGACGGGCAAGTCCCTATCTTCTTCCTTAACCACCAGACCTGGCGCCCGCTCTCGGGGTTTTGGGAGCCCGCTACAAATTTCGGTACTTTCCCCCCTGGTGAGAGGGCATGACGCTCTGCCTGTCTTTCTCTGAGGAGATTGATGTGGAGAGTGTCTATAAGCTCGCCAGTTGCACAAGCATCCGTTACACAAGCATAATATGCCTGATATTAAAATGAGCAGCATTAATGAGGAGTGTAGCTCACGCAGTCGGCTCTCGGGGGGCTGATTGTGCTTTTCTCGCTGTTAAGCACTCCGCTCTTGCCGGGCACGCTCCGAGGAGTGTGTCTGTGTGTGCGATCTTGCGATTGCGGTCCCGTTGTTGCTGAGGCACGGCGGTGACCGAGATAGCGGGATCATGCATGATCTGGCAGACGGGTTGGAGACGGCTCGTCCTATCTCCACCTGTATTCCCTAGATCTAGAGCTTGTTCTCGAGGCTTGGAAGCCCGCGCTGCGGTTTCTTCCCCCTCTGAGTGGGAGCTCCCTGCGGCGTTCATCTTTCTCTGAGGAGATTGATGTTGTTTGTGTGACTGAGTGAAAAAAAAAAAAAAACGCGTGCTGCCAAGGCAATGCGTATATTACATCATTTCCCTTTTTGATGTGAATTTTTCTATATCAGACTGTGTTACTCGTCTAGTTGTTTGACTACATTTAATTCTGAGGAATAAAATGAAATATTTATCTGACTATGAGAAGTTAGATGTACAGGGGCTCTTGGGATATAATTTCTCGAGTGAGAACACGTTCATCTCTTTTCCTCTGAGGAGGTTGAGGTGGTCAGGCAGAAGGCGCTCTCTGAGGAGGGAGCCTTTACTGGCGTTTCTCGTGGTGCCAGCCCCGCTTTCGTTGAGGCGGAGCGGTGGTTGTGCTTGCGGGTTTCGCTTTCGGATCCGGTGGAAGGAATGTAGATGGCCCTCGTGTGGGGGGTGTCACTTCTTGTACTCCGCAGTGTCTAGAGTCAGAGTGCTGATCCCAGGCTGAAGGCTTCTAGCGGAAAGGATTTCTGCGTATGAGAGTCCTGATGCTGTGGCTCAGGACCTCGGAGTGCAGGCCCCTCTGGGGAAGAGCGGTGTACACCACATTATACGGTGCCCGTCTCGCCTCAGTGCCCTCAGGAGATCGGTCTGCCAACCCTGCCGGTGTTCCAGGGTGCATCGGTCTCCGGTGAGCGCTTCTCTCAGTTACCGCCCGGAAACGTAGCGGTGCTAAGCGGCTCGCAACCTCCTGGGAGGTTTCCAGAGCAGCTAGTTTGGTCGTCTCCTGCCGGTGCGCCTCTTCAGGGCACCGAGCTAACTGCTCTGATGACACCAGAGATCAGTCTCGAGGGACTGATTCCCTTAGTAGACTATTTGGCAGCGTGAAAACTACTGCCAAATGTGTCTCAGTGGGACCTGCACACTGTAGTGAGAGGCCACAGAATCCAGTTCGGTTCTCCTTCGCCTCAATTCAGCGGGGACTTTCCCACCCTGGTGGGCCCCGAGCAGGCTCTGGTAATGGAACAGAAGTAGAAACTCTCTGAGGATGGAGGCCATCGAGGTGGTCCCTCCTCGTGTTGCAGAGTCCGGGTCCTACAGCCGGTACTTCACTGCTCCGAGGTAGGATGAGGTGTTGCGTCCTATTTTAGATCTGCATTTTTGGAACCGCTCAGTCAGGGGACTGAAGTTCAGCACGCTTGCACAGACCATGTCTGAGGACTGGTGTGTCATGATCGATCTAAAAGATGCACTTATTTCCATCCTTCCTCATCGGAAGTTCCTGAGGTTTGCTTTTGGGGGCAAAAGCCTACCAATACCAGTTCGTCCTCTGGCCTTGCACTCTCACCCCACACTTTCATGACTCAACCACATTGATGATTGGTTGATATTAGCTCAATCAGAGCGGATGGCGGTTCGGCATCGAGGTGTCGTTCTCCCTCACATGAAACAGCTGGGGTTAAGACTTAACACCAAGAAAAGTGTGCTTTCTCCAGTACAGAGAACCACTTATCTGGGCATGGTGTGGGATTCAACCACGATGCAGGCACGTATGTGACCTGCTCGGATCAAGTCGATCCTTACCGCAGTCGCAAGAGTGAGAGAAGGCCGGTCACTCACTATCAAGCAGCTTAAAAAACTGCTGGGTCTGATGGCAGCTTCGTCCAACGTGAGGAGTTTAGAAAAAGTACTTTAAGTATAGGTAAACGCTTGTTAGCAATTGAAAAAAAAAAAAAAAACTAATTATTGGGCCCAAAACCTCTGCATGTATCAACCTAGAACAATGCCTAACACTTGATAGCTGCTGTGTCAATTCTCAGATAGGAGCATCACCAGAAAGGAACCTAGGTGGGCTATTTAATAGCAATCTTTCCTTTGAAAACCATGTTTCTAGCATTTGTAAAACCACATTTTTCCATTAATTCATACATTCATGACATTCAACAAGTTGGGTTAAATGTTGGGTACCATTGAAGTCCATTATATGGTGAAAAATCCTGGAATGTTTTTCTCAAAAACCTTAATTTCTTTTTGACTGAAGACATCTTGGATGACATGGGGGTGAGTAAATTATCAGGAAATTTTTTATTCTGGAAGTGAACTAATCCTTTAAAATGCAACTGAAATGAGTGCTGAACTACAGTCAAGCCGGTTGCGACGAAAATATTATATGCATGTTTTTTTTTTATGATTACAGTAATCTGCATACAGTAGGAAATGATAGGCATTCTGAGGTGCTTTTTAGTTTCAGCGAGTCTTTAACAAACCATATCAACCCCACCTCTTCAAGCAGAGTATATACTTGAATGTAAGTTCTGGTCATACTTTAGTTTGTGTTTGTTACAAGTGCCAAGTTTGTGACTTAACTGTCATTACTTACATTTTTTATTTATTTATTTATTATTATTATTATTATTTTGTCTTTGCAGAGAGGATCTATTTTGATAAATTCAAGATAAATTCTAAGTCTCATTTTCTGAATCATTTATTTTTCTTGCACTGACTGATTTTGTTTCATAAGACCTCAATATGTCGTCAGGTGCAACAGGTATTCATTTTGTGTTCCTTGATATGTTTTTTTTTTTATTCTCAAAAATGGGCAACCACTGACTTGCATTTTAGTGATCACCAAGGACCACAATTTCAGCTGAAATCTTCTTTACTGTTCTAATGAAGAAAAACAACTGAACTACATCTTGGGTGGCCTGAGGGTGAGTAAATTGAAAAAAAAAAAAAAAAAATTTGGGTGAACTAACCCTTTTAAAGGGAGTCAGATTTTTTTGCACATTTGCATACCCATTTAAGAAGTAACAATAAAGTTCAGTGTCCTTTCAAAGACAAATAGTTTAATTTAAAGCAAATGTGTATTTAATGCCCTTGATGACTTTCCACTGAAAGACAGGTTTTTCTCCTGAGTGTATTATTTTTTATTAATTTTTTTATGAATTGTGTTTTTGTTAATGTTATGGCCCATAACCAAATTTATAGCTCGTTAAATTGAATAAGACCAACAATGGATAAGAACCGAACATATGAATTAGTCACAGACACATTGCCATTTCTAAGACACCAATCCACGCTTTTATTTACTTCAGTAACAAAGAAAACAACTTAACCAGAAAACAATGCATATTAATGAACAGAAAATATTTACAAAAATATATTAACAAATAAAAGGCAAAGAAATATCTACAATAACAGTAAACAGGTAGGGCAGCTAGGAAAAACAGAAAACACCTGACTACACCTATTCTCACCAGTAAATCTTATCTGACTCCCGATAAAATAAAACAGGTGAGTCTTCAGGGCCTCTGCTTCCCTCACTATGCTTACTTAATAACCAAAGTGTGAGCTAATAAATAAATCCACTACCTGTTACTGATTAGAAAACAAACAAACAAACATAAAAACAAAGATCACTAAATACCAGGGGTCTCATTTATAAATGTTGTGTACCCACAAAATGGGACTGGAAACATGCATACGCCACTTCCTATGTAAAGTTTCTGATCTTTTAAAAACAAACTTGATGGGAGAATGTGCGCACCTTTTAAGTAAACTCTGAGCCATGTGTATGTACATTCTGGATACAAGGGGAATTGGCGATACAGATGGTGAGGTGGTGAAATGAAGTCAGATTGTAGAAAGTAAATGTGAGAAAAACGATCATAAGTATTGATGCCTCACACACATTTGTTAGATCCACGTTATCATGAAGATTAAATTCAGCAGTTATTTGCATATGTACTGAGTGATAATTGTTTTATAAACACCTTCTTGTAAAATATAACTCAAATCTTAAATCAAAATTCATTGTAAATAATTAATCAGCGCTGTCTCACCATTCACTATGTCCACTATGGGAGCGCAAAAGGAAAAGATGGCTTGACTGCATGGAATACAGATAACATCAAATACCCTACTATTAGATAACTGCAGAGCACAGTTTAAATAACTAAATTTTTTTACTTAAATACTGTGCATATATCATCAAATGTCAAAGTCTGGAAATACAGCCATTATAAGCTCTCAAACAATCATTACTCTCTATATACTAATTTTCAGTCCTAAATATAATTTTGTTCATAACAAAACTGGCAAGAAGAAACATGTGTTCGCCTATTACATTTTCATCTTCAAATTTGATCTTGAGTGGAGGATACCACTAATTCATGCTGTGATTTTGGCAAGGTGTTAAGGATCACTCTGATTGCTGTAATCATATAAATGCTGCAGTGACCCTTGTGCATAATGGTGCATGATGGCATTGCTGGAGCATTACAGCAATGAAAGAATAAGAAGAGAAAGTATCTTCAGGGACCATGATGATTTCCTGGCCCATGACGATGACAGGTATACGACGATTTAGATTCCCTAGAGCTGTGCTCTTGGATCTATGTGCTGAATTGGGTCCAGAACTAGAGAGGGCAAAAAGCCAGACTCATGCCATGCCAGTCCAAATACAGGTCCTCGCCATTTTGAGGTTAATGGCAACCAGCTGTTTCCAGTGGGAATTGGCAGACAAGGAAATGTTTTAAATAAATATTATATATAATGTTCAACTTTCTCACTAAGACCTTCTTTGGATATAATATAATTCTTTTAAATCTCATCCTATAGGTCTTGTGTATCACAGCTGAGTGCCATAATGCCTGCTGTTTTGGATGGTAATATTAATATGTGTATTCGATACATCAGGTTTTGCTACACTGTGTGCTACACAGGCCGAAATTAAAATTCAGTTTACAGCAATGTCCAGAAACCCAAATGTAATTTTTAAATTTTGTGCACAATTGACTGCACTCCTATTGCTATAAGGGCTTTGTATGAAAACAAATTTGTTTGTTAATAGAAAGCATGTGCATTATATTAATTTGCAACTCATATGTGACTTTAACATGACCCTCACAAACACTGTAGCATGCTGGCCTGGCTCAGCACATGATTCCTTTATTCTGACACATAGCAGTGTAGGGAACTGACCACAGGCAGGGGCAGGACGTGATGGCTGGCTTGTTGGTGAGTTTAACAATGTATAAATTGTGGCCATTTGTCCTGATGTAGCCTATAATATATTTATAATAACCTGGCTACCCCATAAGACGTTCGATCCTCATCCCATTTTTAAACCTGCAGAGCACACAGGAAATACGCTACAATGAGGTCCAGGCTCGTGCATGATCAGTTGTGGAGCATGCCATAAGCCTCCTGAAATGCAAAGTGTGCAAGAATATCAGGGTGTGCGGTGTTTTGCACAATGTGGCACTGAGGACCATTATCCCTCTCCCTCTCCCCATATATAAAAAAATATAAATAAAAGATAGATAAATAGATAGATAGATAGATAGATAGATAGATAGATAGATAGATAGATAGATAGATAGATAGATAGATACGTTGCCACTCACACTGCTTTTTTTTCATTAGTGTTCCTGCTGCTGTAGCCAGCAAATAACATTGTTTTCTGGGCCTCCACCTACCCTAAAAGTATGTGTATCTCAGTTTCTGAGAAGTTATGTTTCTTCGCTCTTTACTCACTTGTCGCCATTATTCACCATAACGAAAGAACAGTTGCATGCCAGGCTCATTAATTTACGCATCAGCATTCATTAAGTGCTTTGCATTTACTATTTATGGTTAAAAATGGGCATGTACGGGAGGGATATGAAGCTGATTCACGTACACACACTTGCAGGTGGTCTTTGATTTCTAATGAGAACATTGCTTACAGGTGTGTGGATTTATAAGTCTGAATATTTTTTGCTGTATGCCATACAATTTTAGTAAGGATTCTATGCACAGTTTTATAAACGAGACCTCAGATTACTCAAAGAATCAACAAAAACAAATTAAACCATAACAAATCAGACTGAATTGCTCCATGAAAGCAAATAGAGAGGCGACCGTGAGGAACAATGGGAATGAGAGAGAGAGAGAGAGAGAGACTCCTTTCTCGCCAACAACGCCTATTTATCAAAAATACCAGATGATGTCACACAGCTACCACTAGTTGGAAATTCTGTCTTAATATCACCTAGGGACTGAATGAATAAAATAATAAACAGTCAATGAATAAACAGATACGAATCAGAACCAATATAGACATCAAAATGTTGAAACGCAAGGACAAAAGTTAGCACCTCCTTCTCAATGGTGGCGTATCCTCATTGGTATTTATTAAATTTGCATGAAAAATAGCAAACGGGATACTCAACACTGCCCTTATCCTTTTGGAGAAGTACAGGACCTACACCTATGCGACTTGCATCAACAGCAAGAAAGAACGGGGATGAAAAGTCAGGAGCAGACAGGACAGGAGAATTAATCAGAAGCACTTAGATTTTTCAAAACTCACTTGAGAAGTCTCCATCCATTTAAATGGTACCGTGGAACTGAGAAGATTGGTCAAAGGTGACCAATCAAAATTTACACAAAGATTTCTGTAGTACCAACCCAACCATACCCAAGAATCTGCAAAGCTTGTGGTGCATATTGGGCATGGGAAAATGAATGAACTCAACAGGATGAACTTGCCCGCCACAAACAATCTTTCCCAAATATGTAACCGTAGCTAGACCAAATTCACACTTACCCAAGTTAACCGTAAGATTAGCACAAGACAGACGATTGAACAATGTATCAGTCTGTTTAATGTGTTCTGACCAGGACACGCTATAAATAACTAGGTCATCCAGATACAACTCAACATTGTGCTTGCTCTTAATAACACTATTTACCAACCTCTGAAAACTTGCCTGTGCATTTTATAAATCAAAAGCCATTACAGTGTAATGTAGGAAGTGGTCTGGTGTTACGAATGCAGAGATCTCTTTTGCGTGATCTGACAAAGGCACCTGCCAATAACCTTTAAGCAGATTATTGATTTTGGTGACGAAGCAGATTTTCCAACACAATCTACACAGTCCTCCATTCTAGGCAATGGATAACTATCTTGTTTCATGACAGAAAATAATGCATCGAAAATCAAATACAAATATGAAACGTGCCATCAGATCTTTATAACCAGCAAACAGGTTAAGCTCCAAGAAGTAAAGCTCGACTCGGCTATGTTATTTTCTAGCATCAAGGTCACCTCTTTGTGTAGCTGAGTTTGTTTCTCAGGACTTACCTGATATGCGAGCTGTTTTATGGGCAGTCAATCGCCAACATCGATGTCATGTTCTATTAATGAAGTATAAGATGAAACATCAGAGAACAGATTACTTTCAGTCTGTAGTACTAAGTAACTTTAATTACTTTAGCATGTTCAGTAACAGTCAGATGAGAAAAATGTGAATCACATTTTCTGTTATCTTGGAATTTTTCAATCTTCCCATCCCCAGTACTATAGAGGGAAAATCAACATCATCCTCCCCCTCAGGGTGTAGACAGGACATTGACGCTGTCAGGAACAGTGAAAGATAATGGCTAGGTCAAAAGTTCATTACTGGACAGCACTCCATCCGCAGGTAAATCAACACCGGACAGCGCCTGCTCTTTGATCACCAGAGAATCTGTGGGTGAAACCATTAACACGGCCAACTTTTGTCCAGACAAATTTGGCTGCCTCTCAAAGTGCAGCTAAAGCATATTAATGTGGTACAAAATTGTTTTTTTTTTTTTTTCCTATCAGATGTTGTTATCATATAATCAAGCTCACTTACCTTTTCTTTCACCTGGTAAGAACCATAGTAAAGAGCCTGCGATGTAAATCCAGGCACTGACAGCAACACTAAAACCTGGTCACCAGGAAAAAAAACTACAAAATTAGCATCACTTTTGAAAAGTTTCTTAATTTGTTGTTGTGACATCTCTAAATTCTCTTTGGCCAACACATACGCATTGTGCAATTTAAAACAGAACTCTGAAACATAGTCAGGAACGTTATTTGGGCTAAGATCACTAGACCAATAATCTCTGATCAGCTTCAGTGGGCCACGGACAGTATGCCCGAATACTAAATCGGCCGGACTAAAGACCAACAATTCCTGCACTACCTCCCTCACTGCAAACATGACCATGGGCACTCCATTGTCCCAATATTGTTGTTGGAACTCCAGACAAAATGGATGTAGCATTTATTTCAAATTCTGGTGGAAATTTTCAATTGCTCCCTGGCTTTGACTTGACATGCAGCCTGTTTGAACACGTGACATGAAATTCGTATTCCCTTGGTCTGACTGAATAGTACGTAGAAGGCCAAACAGTGAAAAAAAAAAATAATAATAAGATTTCGCATTCACTGGTGCCATAATTTTCTGCAGAGGAATCACCTCCAGAAAACACGTAGATTACAGTCATTACAGTTTGAACATTCGGCCTTGGGAAAATCTGAAATAGAGAGGAACGTATTGGTCAAATCAAAATCCCACTCACTTTCTCATTCACCAAGTTTTTCATCTTTCAACCTCTGAACCATAGTGTGAGTAACAATGCAAAAAGGGTAGAACATGAAAGGGGAACATTCACACACCAACAACAACAACACGGCCAACAACAAGGAAAGACTCAATTTCAATATTGTGCAAAGGGGTACACTCACAAAGCCCATCTCATACCCCTGTACCAAAACACTCTCATCAGACAATGGTAAAACTCTTTCAAGAATAAAACTATGAGCAGCGCCCGTATCACAAATAACTGGTTTTCGAGAATTAACATTGCCTACCAAAGGAAGCAACATTAAACACGTTCTTATGTGTAAGAACATATTCATCAGCTAAAGCAGTAGCAGCAGAACATTTAGAAACTTTTTGCTCATTGAGATACGTTGCAACACATTCAGGAAGACAATTTTTAAATTCTTCTAAAATAATCAATTCACGAAGCTCTTCAAAAGTTTAATTTTCATAGAAGCCCACCAGCGATCAAACATTGATTCCTTCTCACAAACGAATTCAACATGGGTCTCATCATCAGTTTTTAGATAATTGCAACGTTTTTGGTGGTAGGCACAGGAACCAATTTGTACGCTCTGAGAACAGTCCTACTTGTTCGTAGTCAAGGGACTCTTCAACAGAAAGAGATGAATAGGCTTCCTGGGCTTTACCTACAAACACGCATTGCAAAAACATAGGCCAGAATTATTTTGGCCATTTCAAATTGGTAGCAATGTTCAAAAAGAGCAAAACATTTGATTACCTCTTGTTCTCGAAAAGGTGGAACGAGGCGGCAAGCCTGTTTCATCTCAAGTACTTTCAGTTCATGCTGATGTTTCTAAATAAAATTTCATGAAAACCAACCTTATAATGAGCAGCAAATTTTATAAGATCAACTCTTAATTTGGAACAATTTAGCTTGCATCAGATTCTAAATTAAATCCATTAATTTTTTACATGATTGAAATTGAACATCTAATTGTTAAAGCAGAAAAAGAAAATAGGCTAAGCACAACGAGAGACCAGATTCACATTAATCAACTGTGACTCAAAGAAGTTACTAAATAACAAATCGAAGGGTGAGCAGATCGAAAAGATCAAACAAAGTCACAAGAAAACCAAGATAAACCCTGGACGAGCCCCCAAATATGTTATGACCCGTAACCAATTTTATAGCTTGTTAAATCGAATGAAAACCAATAATGGATACGGGCTGAACATACAAATGAGTCACAGACACTTGATGCCATTTCCATGATGTCAATCCACAGCTTTATTTACAATACATAATTAACAGAAACTGTTTACAAAAATATATTTATGAATAAATGTAAAGAAACAATAACAGTAAACAGGTAGGGCAACTAGGAAAAAAAGGAAAATACCTGCCTACACCTGTTCTCACCAGCAAATCTTAACCGACTCTTGATAAAATAAAACAGTTGAGTCTTCCGGGCCTCTGCTTCCCTCACTATGCTTAATAAATAACCAAAGTGTGAGCTAATAAATAAATCCACTACCTGTTACGGATTAGTAAACAAAGAACGCTAAATACAAGATTACTCAAAGAATCAACAAATGCATAAAAAAAATTAAACTATAACAAAAGAGACTGAATGGCTCCAGTAAAACAAAGAGAGACAACCGTGAGGAACAATTAGAATGAGAGAGAGACGCCATTGTCGCCACAAAAACCCATTTATCAGGAATCACAGATGATGTCACACAGCTCCCATGATTTAAAAATTCCTTCTTAACGCCACCTAGGGTCTCAGAATAAAAGTTACACAGATGCACGTAACAGTTAATAACCACTCCATGTTTGTTCTTAGATCTTTGCAGAATTCAGTTGCACATCTTGGATCTGAGTTCTGCGCAGCATTGGACACGAACTGTGCACTATTGAAAGTTGAAAGTGATTAAAAGGTAATCCTTTATCATGTTGACTGCTGTCATCTTTAAATTATGATTTGCATATGATTGCTACCCTCAGCATATAAGGGACTATGGATGAAAATTTGCCAATTCGGCTAAATCTGACACATTTTTGTGTTGTGTGTATTATTAAAGTGTATTATATTTAAATAAATAAGAATAACCTGTCTCTTCTTTTTCATAGTCATCTGATGTTTACACCTGTAATGATTAGTCCACTAAAGGTGAGCGTAGTGAGAACCCAAGTGCAGTTTATTTACTGGTGATCCAGACATCCAAACATAATCCGAATGTGTAGTGAGAACCCAAGTGATGGAGTGAATTCACGTGTTGTAAATCTCCGATACACAGACTTGATGAGGCATGAAACAGACTTGACATGAACAGACTTGACATGGCATGAGCAGACTAGACTCACTGACAACAGGTTGCAACATTAATACACGACAAGCGCTAATGACAAAAACATGACTACTTATAACAGACAATGATGGACACATGAGATGAACAAACCAATGAGGAACAAGGCACATGACTAAAACAACCAATGAGAAAACGAACTGATAATCACATGACAAGACAATAAACCAATCAGAACATGACACATACACAAGGCAGAGATACATGAGGGCAAGGGAAGCATGACACAAACAGCAAATCAAACAATAACAAAATAAAAGACATGAAAACATGAACTTGAAACAAAACAGACATTACAACACTGCAAATCCGCAATACTTCAGGGTCTTCCAGTCATATTGGAGGATGACCCAGAAGAATTTTACAGGATGTGCGTTGTTATTGATGTTTCTGCTCTCATTATCATCATTTTGTTTGCAATTTTGCAGTAGATACTATATTTGTCTCGTGAAACAATTCTGATTTTTGAAATTGTTGATTTAAATGCCCTACACTGATAAAATTATGTTGACTGATCACAAACTTGTCAGCGTTACGCACTTTGAATTAAGATAAAATCATCTAAATGATGGGTATAATCCATCACTCCATATCAAAGGAGATGATGCTCTCAAAAATCTAAATGGTAGGTCACGCAGTACAAATATTAAAAAAAAAATAATAATAATAATAATTCTATACATTCACTTCTATGATGTTATGAATAATTGAGAACAATGTACAAGTACAATAAAATATTCCATGGAACCTGTGTGTTATACTACAAGTCTTCTGATGGCATGCAGTAGGCCCACAAAATTGAATTTAAAGGAATAATTCAAGCAAAAATGACAAAACACCCTTATGCTCTGTCTTCTGAAATGTGTTCTATTTTGACTGTAACTCTTATACTATAAATCTCATTATCTCTCATTGGTGATCATAATTTAAACTCCTCCAGTTTGGTTGAATCCCTCAGAAGTGCTGTGTTGAATCTATATATCCGATTTGACTACCTTGTCCAATTTGCCCTAAGTTTCAGCTTTACACGGGCATCAAGGAGATTCAAGATTCAAGAATTTTATTTGTCACATACACGATTATATAGAGAATATATAACCAGCAGTGAAATGTGAGTCAGGTCCGCTCCATGGACAGTGCAATTATTAAAAAAATACAACACAGAGGAAAATATACATAAATATAGGTATGAAAGAATGAAATAAAAGTAAACAATATATATACACACACATATATATATATATACACTGTAGAATGAAATATAGAATAGAAAATAATGTGCATGAAAGTATACTGTAGTCTTAAATATTAAGATACACAGGAATGTATAAGAGGCATATGTGCATTATATTGTAGTATTAAATATTAAGATACACAAGAATGTGCAAGAGGTGAATGTGCAAACAGCTTGTGACACTGTTAAAATGTCAATATGTCAATATAAGGTAGAGAATGATAAATATCGTACTGATTAAGTGAATATTAAGCGGAGACATGTAGATGTTAAGAGGCTGGTTTTGAGTTTAGGAGCCTGATGGCCTGGGCGAAGAAACTCCTCCTAAGTCTCTCAGTTTTTGCCATCAGGCTACGGAAGCTCTTTCCAGATGGTAGCAAAGTGAAAAGACCGTTACTAGGGTGGTTTGAGTCCTTGATGATTTTAACAGCTCTGCTTTTGCAGTGTTTGAGGTAGATGTCCAGCAGAGAGGGGAGAGCAGACCCTGAGATGTGCTCAGCTAAGCACACAACTCTCTGGAGGGCTGTGCAGTCTTGACTGGAGCTGTTCCCATACCTCACTGATATACACTGAGTCAATACACTTTGACCAGAGTGAAGAGTTTAGACTGAGGTCTATGAGTTTAGAAGCAAGCTTGATGGGGACTTTAGTATTGAAAGCTGAGCTATAGTTGATAAATAGCAGCCTTACATAGTTCCCGTTATTGATGTCAATGTGCGTGAGAGAAGAGTGTAGGATGTGACAGATGGCATCTTCAGTGGATATATTGGGGTGGTAGGCAAACTAAAGAGGGTCTGAAGTATCCGGGATGGAGGAGCAAATGCATTTTTTTACCAGTCCCTCAAAGACCTTCATGACCATTGATGTGAAGGCAACTGGGTGATAGTCATTCAGACAAGAGGGTTTATTGTTCTTAGGTACAGGGATGATGACAGATTTTTTAAAGGAGGTGGGAACCTCCGAGGTAGCAAGAGACTCATTAAAGATGGATGTAAACAAACCAGTCAGTTGATCAGCGCAGGACCTCAGAACACAACCAAAAATCCCATCAGGTCTGGCTGCTTTCCTGACGTTCACTCACTTTAGGGCCCTCCGAACCTCGTCCTCCGACATGGTGATTACATGATTATCACTGCACTGACTGCTACATTCTGATGCGCTGATCGGCAGACTCGCACTGCTTAGATTGTTTTCAAAGCGGCCATAGAAAGAGTTTAACTTGTCAGCCAGCAACGGATCTGCTCTCACCTCTGCAGAGGATTAATTTCCAAAGGCACAGATGGTCCTTAGTCCCTGCTACATGCATCGGGTGTCAATGAGCTGAAAATGAGACTCTATTCGTTCCCTGTAATGGAGTTTGGCAGCTCTTATTGCACGTCGGAGAGCATAGCATGATGCTTTGTACTCGTACATGTTCCCCGACTAAAGACCGGCGTTGTATGCGGCAGTGCGTTTGTTTACTGCAGCACGGATTGTTCTGTCCACCCACAGTTTCTGATTTGAGAAGGTACTTATAGTTATTGTTTCAGTTGCTTGCTCGGCTAGCGTGTTTACAAAGCTTAATGCTACATCTGTGAACTCGCTGACGTCAGATGAACTTGCCCAAAACATGTCCCAGTCTATGTCATCAAGAGCTGCCTGCAGCATGGCTTCAGAGTGGGCGGACCAGCGCGTCACTTCTCTCTGCACCAGGGGTTCTTAGAATGAGCCTTTGTTTATATTCCGGTGTGAGGAAAATGACAACATGGTCTGATTTGCCAAAAGCCGGTAGTGAGCGGGCTTTGTAGGCATTCTTAAACTGAGAGTAGCAATGATCCAATGTATTCGGACCTCTGGTGGGACAGGATACATGTTGATAGATGTTCGGCATGACCTGTCTGAGGGTGGCTTTGTTAAAGTCCCCAGCGATGATAAGAGCAGCGTCAGTTTGTTGATGTAGCCGCTGAGCACATCGTGAAGCTTAGAAAAAAGCCAGTTGGGAAACTTATCCTGGCTCTAAGATTGTCCATCTTATTCTCCAGAGACTGGACATTGGTGAGCAGAATGCTCGCTAGAGGAGGACTGTGAGCTCTTTTCCTCAGTCTGTTGCGAATCCCAGTGCGTTTCCCGTGGTGTTTCTTGATCCGTCACCTCGGGTTGTTATTCAAGTGGCCATTGTTCATTTCTGCGTTCCGGAGAATCTCAGATGGCCACGATGGGTTGGAGGATAAAGTGTCCTGAAACAGGTCAGTGAAGCCTTGTCCAATGTCCAAAAGTGTTTATTTTGTCGTGAATGATCATTGCAGACATTATGTGTGTTAAAAGAGAAAGCAGAAGTAAGTAAAAGAGTAAATAAAAGCACAATCTAAGCGGAGTGACCTGGATGACGTCCGAACTTGGCAGCTCCATCTTGGTTTAATGGCGGTCCAAAGCAACGTCAGTACCTCGTCTGACAAGCACATCTTGGAGAGACCTCCTAAATTTCTTGGTGATACATACAAGTTCAATCTGGTTCTTGGTGGAGAGGTCCGGTGATATCCAGGTTGCCTTGTGTATTTGTCTGTGAGGGAAGATGCTTCCTCCTATGACTAGATTTCTTATGGCACAAAGGTCAGCAAACCTCTCTCCATTTTCATTCATCTCCCCCAAGCCCTCTCATCCAATGACCTCCTCATAGCGCGAGCTGCCTGACCCGATCTTTGCATTAAAGTCTCCCATTACCCATTATGGTAGTGTCTCTTCCTGAGTGACTGTCAATGATGGTCTGCAATCTGTTGTAAAAGTTTTCCTTATCATCTTCCTCGCTGTCATTTGTGGGGGCATAACACTGGATAATATTCATGTTTAGTCTTCTCTTCTTAGTTCTAAATTAAGCAGTGATGAGTCTTGGTCCATGTGCCTTCCATCCAATGAGTGCTCTCTGTGCAGTCTTGGAAAGCACGAAGGCCACTCCCTGGGTGTGTGACGCATTTTCTTCATCATGTCCTGAGAAAAGTAGTAATTCTCCTGTGGCAAGCCTTTTCATGCCGAAGTCTATCCATCTGGTCTCGCTGATGCCGAGGATGCTAATGTTATAATTCCTCATCTCTGCTGCCACCTACGCTGTCTATCCAGATTTGAACATGGTGCGCACATTCCATGTTCCGATGATGGAGGTGGTCCTGGTGGAAATGATGGTCTTCGGCCTGTTAACTTCTAGTGTCTGGCTTTCACTACCCGCCTTCATGGCATCTCCCACCAGAGATCCATCCTCTCCCAGAACCAATAGGTCAGCTGAAATCCTTGTTGGCGTTTCTGTACCAAGGTCTTTTTTACGCAGAGAGGTTGCTAGCCCTTTGCCCAGCCCTCCTCCTTTTATATTCTGGCTTGGGACCGGCAACGGCAAAGTTTATGCTGATGATACTCACCTTTATATTTTTTCATGGCCCAGTGACACAAACCAATTCACAAAACTTACGAATGCATAAATGATTTACACACACATACATACATACATACACACACACACACATATATATATATATATATATATATAAACTGGATGACTTAAAAAAAAAAAAAAAAACGTGTCATGTAATAACCTAAAACACTGTCTAACACTTCATAGCCGCTCTGTTAATTCTTCATCAGTTAGGAACCAAGGTGTGTTATTTGATAGCAATCTTTCCTTTGAAAACCATGTTTCTACTATTTGTAAAATCACATTTTTCCACTGTTACAGAAGGAGACTCACACAGAGATATAATGAAAGAGATTACTTTATTTGCAGCAACAGAGGCAATGGGAGAAATGCCAGATGAAGTTCAAAAGAGAAACTGACGATATTGATGAATATAATAGAAAGTCTTTGTCTTACAGCAGATCATGGATGAAATGGATGCAGGACAGATGACTGCACACACCTAAGTATAATTGGTAAGTATAATATGCACACAGAGACTTTAGAGTGGAGAACAGGAGATAATCACAAGGGGGATGCTGGAGAATCTGAAGTAACATAGAGAGAATCCTCTTCATATGAACGAGACCAGACACTGGAATGATGGGAGGTGTGTGCTTTTGAAGTCAGTTTGATGAGGGTACAGATGAGGTGCAGGTGTGCATGATTAGTACTCTGGCGATAGTGTGCGCTGGGATTTGTTGGTGAGTGAGCCTGGCAGATCTGTGACATCCATCTCAAAAATATATCTAAATTGTGATTTACTGTATGCTCTCAATGTTAAGTGCACAAACGTTAATTCATGCGTTCATGACTTCAAGGTTAGATTATTGTAATGCTTTATTGGGTGGTTGATTTGCATGCTTAATAAACAAACTCCAGCTGGTATAAAATGCCATTTGATAATACCTAGAATGTCAAAATCAACTGTGGGCGGCAGATCCTTTTCCTATTTAGCACCCGAACTCTGGAACAATCTACCTAGCGTTGTTTAGGAGGCAGACACACTCTATCAGTTTAAATCTAAATTAAAGACCCATTTATTTAACGTAGAATAGGTGAGCACGGGACACAAAGTAACACGGGGTTAGTTGTAACACAAGTGGTTTGAATATTTGCACACATGCTAGCATAACAAAATTTACAATATTTATTAGTTACCATATCAACATTATATAGAAAAAAAACGTGAGCCAAAATTAAAAAATCTTTTGAAGATATCGCTGAACATCTATTTTAACACAGTAAAATTTTTCATCTCATTTTTATTTATTCATTTAAAATGATACAAATATGCTATTATTTTAATCTCCAATCTGTTATTTATCACTTCAGATTGTTTTTTAATGCTTTGATAACTAGCAGAAGACACTAACGAGTTTTAAATTCCAGTTGCGCAGATGCGGCATGTTGTAACACTGCGTTTGTGCTATTCTATGACATTAGCGATGTAATTTACACTATTTACGTTAATGAATTTTAATGAGAAACAACGAGAAACAGGTGAATAAAGACTGACAGTCAATGTTTAATGTTTAGAAATTAGTATTTAAAGATAAGTAAAGCATTTTTGCTCATTTAAGTGGGTCGTCCCAAGCATTGGTTGCAATGTTTATTCAAACTATATATATATATATTATTAACAAAATATTTTAGTTTGTCATGTGTATATATATATATTTTTTTTCATTGAATCGGATAACAATAAAGTCCCCATGAAATCAAAATGAAAGTTTTTTGGGTGTTAGTATCAATATTATCTTAGGGTTACTTATAATGTAGTGTGCTACAAAACAGTGACAAAATTCGCATTTAGAAGATATAAGCATTTGAAGCTTGCAGTTCGTCACTTACGCCAAAACGGCTCAACTTTTTTTAAATTTTCTGAAAAAATTTTTTTTTTTTTTTTGACGTCACATCGTACTTCATCTTCTCATTAAATCTTCTGACCAATCAAATGCTCTCTAGAATCTGAAGCGCCCGCCCCCTGCACGGAACTGAAGCCTTGGCTGAGATCGGTCACTTGTTCACAGTATAGTATTTCCTGTACAGTGAATGACTCGTAGTGCACAATGTAGGCAATAGGAAATGATTCAGACAGTGTAAATAAGCTTTCAATTGGTGCAAATGAGGTCTGGTTTCACGTTGTTTCACATGAACTGCGGCAGCACACACAGTCTGATCCGGACTTTGGCTCCAGTCCAGAGACGCGATCGCATGGAGCAGATCATATTTGCAAGTCAGCATATATTAAAAACTTTTACAACTACACAGCTTCAGCATGATTATGACCACTATTTTGTTTTACTAAGAGTTTCATATTGAATCTAGGGGGTTATCATTTTTTTTTCCGATGGAATCTGGAGCTGTCTGACCCTGCATAGACAGCAGTGCAACTGAAATGTTCCCAAATCCAGAAACGTAGCAAGGAGATTTGTGAATTAATCCATGTGACATCAGTGGTTCATCCGCAATTATACAAAGCTACGAGAATATTTTTGTTCACAAAAGAAAAAAAAAAAATAACGACTTTATTCAACAATTCGTATCCTCCGCATCACCCTGGTGCCATTTTGGAGAATATTTCAGCTGCGTCATGCCGGAACTTTTTCCTACATTGTTGTGATTTAGTCTGAACAGAAACAGCGTATCGGTGTTATGCAGCTGAGATATTCTCCAAAATGGCACCAGGGTAATGCGGATGAGACATATTGTTGAATAAAGTCTTTTTTTCTTTTTTTTTTGTGCACAAAATGTATTCTCGTAGCTTCATATAATTGCGGATAAACCACTGACAGCTCCAGATTCTATAGAAAAAAATCTTAATTTGTGTTCCGAAGATGAATGAAGGTCTTAGAGGTTTGAAACGACATGAGGGTGAGTAATTAATGACAGAATTATCATATTTGGGTGAACTAACACTTTAAGATTGAATGGAAACTTTTGCTTGAGTCTCCTGTTTCTCAAACTTGTCTCCTGAGACAAAAACTCTAACACTCCCACAATGGTCTTCTTTAAAGCTTTACAATAGATCTCAACAACATCACACACTGTGCTCAGATATTTCTCCTTAGCAAGAGAATCTCATCTAAATCTGAAATATTAAAGAGCTCTCTTTTTTATTTAATTTTTCTTCCATTTCAATCAAAGACAATACACGCATTGTCATATTTAAAGTTGTTTTATGTAGACAGTGTTTTATTGCACAGTGATTTAACAGAGGAAATCACAACCTATATTTACATACATGCAAAAATAGGCTGTACAAGCAAAAAAAAAAAAACACTGGGACACTAGTGTTACATTTGTTAAAAAAGGTATTGCTATTATACTAAACATTTTGCACTTGTAAGTCCTTTCTAGTATGTTTGGAAAATGTGGTGTATACAATGCTGGACATTGAAGATAAATTTAAACTAGTAACCCTTGATATTCTGAAATGTTTAATGGTATTTAAATGATAGTTTTAGTATTTACAATATTAGTAAAAGGTTAAAGTTTCTCCTAAAATAAAACTGAAGACATCTTAAGACAAAGCTGATATCTCAATGAGACATATAAGAGAATCACCCCTTATTATCCTGAGCGTAGAGTAACATCTGTCAGAGCCATAGTCTTGTGGGCAGCACATCGACGTGAAGGCATCGAATCCCAGCTAAAGGTACTGCAATTTCCTGCTCCTGTTCAATTCCCACCTGTCTAATTGTTTCCTGTCTCTACTCCTACTGCCCTGACCATTAAAGGTGAAAAATCCATTGCAATAAAAAAAGCAACAGCAACCTGCAAGTAGTAAAAGTGTCTTGCAAGAGATTACAGCAAGACAATAAAGAGATCTAGCATGTTTCTCACAAATTTCTCTCCCACTGTTATTTTGGATTCCTTTCTTTTAGAACTTTCTCATGTCTCAGTTGTGTCTTTTATTTCTCCTAAGGATTTTTAGTAGAAACATCTGAGATTTGAGACTGTTTAGACTAAAATGAGAAATACATGAGAATCACAACTAAGTCTCCTGAGGTTAGAAAGAGCAACCACTGAGCAATACATTTTTATTATAGGATGTCAACTAGAAGCGCTCCAGAGACAGATCCCCTGCAAAGACCTTGTCACCTCAACAACCATCGGCACAAGACCACGGGTGCCAGACAAGTCCTCTGCACAATCTGACCTGTGTCGCAGCCTGGAATTAAACCACACCATGCTTTTCGTATGAGCAGTGGAGAACTGGCCCCCTGACTGAGCCTGGTTTCTCCCAAGGTTTCTTCTCAATTTCTGTCACTGATTGAGTTTTGGTTCCTGTCCTCTGTCGCCTTTGGCTTGCTAAGTTGGGGATATTTGACTGATTGCATAGACACTATTGAAAGAGAGCTGAACTGGATGATGGCATCACTGAATCATAAATGAACTGACTTTAGCTGGAAAAATGACTCTGTTATTGTCTTCTGGCATCATTGACAAACTATTTTCCTGTTTTGACACTGTAAAGCTGCTTTGCCACAATCAGGATTGTATAAAGCGCTATATAAATATAGGTGACTTGATTTGACATAAACAGTATAGCATGCAACCCAGAGTGAATCCCCATTTCAATAGACTCTACACAATGACTTTCCCTTTTTTCTTGAAATTTGCATTTTGGATTTTATTTATTTATTTTTTATGAAAACTGAAATGTCTATACCTTGATCTAACCATGTGCAATAATATATTACAGTTTTTCAACATGAGAACAGAAACCATTGCCTAAAGGGCAATCTACCTTTATGGTTACTAAGATGGTCTCATTTGATCAACACAAATAATCCAAATAAATAAAGTTAAATACAGAAGTGGATGTGCTTTTACTGTAGGTATACTTTTCCAAGATCGTTGCTTTAAGCTGTCCCTTAGCATAAATTTGGCTTTATCTTTAGTTATTAATCTAATTTTAGCAGTAAAGCTTGTTTGGCATTTCAAGAAGCCAAAACCAGTTTCGGCTACATGGCTTCTGGTAATGTGAGCAAAAAAAAAAAAAAAAAAACACATTTTCATTGGTATACAGTCATGGCCAAAAATATCGGCAGCCTTGGTAAATATGATCAAAGAAAGCTGTGAAAATTCATCTGCATTGTTAATCCTTTTGATCTTTATTAAAAAAAAATCACAAAATGTACCCTTTCATTGGATACTAAGAATTTAAAATGGGGGAAATATCATTATGAAATAAAGGTTTTTCTCAAATACTCTTGGACACAATTATTGGCACCCCTAGAAATTCTTATGAGTAAAATATCTCTGAAGTATGTTCCCATTCATATTCACAGTTTTGAGCTCCCCAGCGTGATTATAAACATGAAATTATCCAGCCATGGCTCCCTGTTTCACAGAAATATAAAGAGGAGGGAAAACAAAGCCCACATTTCCTTAATCATCCATCAAAATTAGAAAAACCAAAGAATATATTTCTGATGTGCAGCAAAAGATAATTGAGTTTCACAAATTAGTGAAGTGGCTTTAAGATAAGCGCTAGAGCAGTGTAAATTCCCATTTACACCATTAGGGCAATAATTAAGAATTTCCAATCAACCAAAAATGTTACAAAACTGCCAGGAAGAGGACGTGTGTCTATATCGTCCTAATTCACAGTGAGAAGGAGAGTTTGAGTGGCTAAAGACTCTCCAAGGATCACAGGTGGAGAATTGCAGAAAATAGTTGAGTCTCAGGTTCAGAAAACCTTTTAAAAAATAGTTAAACAGAACCTAAATATCCACATGTTGTTTGGGAGGGTTTCAAGAAAAATTCTTATAGCTCATCCAAAAACAAACTAAAGCATATTCAGTTATCAGACATGACTGGAACTTCAAACAGGACTGGCTTCTATGGTGAGATGAAACTAAAAAATTAGCTTTTTAGCAGCAAGCACTCAAGATGGGTTTGGTAAACATAGAGATAAAAAGTACCCCATGTGTACAATGAAATATACTGCTGTATTTTTGATGTTGTGGGCCTATATTTCTGCTGGATGTCCTGGACATCTTGTTTAGATACATGGCATCATGGATTCTATGAAATACCAACAGATAAAAATTAAGTAAGTGACTGACTCCGTTAGAAATCTTATGATGGGGCATGTTTGGATCTTCCAACCGTACAATAATCCAAACACAAACCTCAAAAACGACACAGAAACCAAGCTTCTGCTATGGCCATTCCAGTCCTCTGACCTGAACCCTGTAGAAAATGAGAGGAGTGAACTGAAGAGAAGAAGCGCCAACATGGAGCTGGGAATCTAAAGGTTCTGGATTGATTCTGGATGAAGGAATTGTCTCTGATCTCTTGTCAGGTGTTCTGTAACCTCATCAGGCATTATAGGAGAAAATTTTGACCTGTTAAACTGGCAAATGGAGGTTTCAAAAAGTATTGAATAAAAGGGTGCCATTAATTGTGGCCAATGTGTATTAGAGAAAAAACATTTATTTCATAATGATAGTTCCCCCCATTTTAAATTCTTATTATACAATGAAAGGACACATTTTTGTTATTTAAAAAAAAAAAAAGATCAAAAGGATTAACAATGCAGATGCAGATGAATTTTCACAGCCTTCTTTGATCATATTTACCAAGGGTGCCAATATTTTTGGCCATGACTGTAATATAAATTCCCATTTAAAATTATTTCTCAGTGTTGTCCTTATTATATAAACCACATTCTGTGAATCTAAAAATGGCATCTAGTGTGAATAATGATGAAACAATCAACAAACTGGAACAAAGATGCCCTGTAATAGCATTGAGTCAGCCAAGATAACAGTGCAACCCCCAGCCTCCAGCATTTGGATCTCTGTTTTGTTTTTATTTATTATTATTTATTATTTTTTTACATTTTCATCAGCATCTCATTTCTCCACCTCATACATTCCTGTTCTCTCCAGTATCTGCACCAATTCCCCTTTAGCAGGGGTTTGGCACTATCAGGGAGCTGTGGTAACTGTTTTATATCTTCACAATGGGTTTTCTAAAAAACACACCCTTGCTATAGGCTGGGAATCCCTTTACTGAGGAACTCAATATGCCATTCATGTGAATCTGCCATTCTATAGCAGGGGTGCTGATGTTGCGGTCTAAGTCACTGTGACTCACACAAAAAGAATGTCCAGTCTGTTGTTCATTACGAATAGCTTTGTGCTGTGGTAACACCATCTGAACAGTGAATCTTGAGGGAGACATCCTCTAGAGAATAACAGTCTTTGAGTGAGTAAGCTGTCTGTGTGCGGATGGGGATGACAAACTTTAGGGAAACATTAGACAATACATCATCCAGTCCACCGAGGTCATCTAACACATGGAGAGACTATAATTCAATGGACAGCTGGACAAAGTAAACAACGACCATGTGTTGTATGTTTGTGAACAGAGACCAATTTATAGCCGAGATTCAACTACAGTAAATAAGCTACATTCAATAACATAGTGTCACAATACACATCCAAGATATTTGCATCATCACTCACATCACACATAAATGACACATGAGGTTATCTTATGATTTATGATGAGCTTGATTTAGTCTACCCCTTTAGGCTTAGACAACCATGATGTATGAAATTCAATAATAATTCATTCATCTCCACGTCAGATGAATTAAATATGAGTGTTGCTTGCAGCATTGAGAGTTGCAATTGATTTTAAATCATGGCTGTGTGTTTCCTTCCACAAAAAAAAAGAAAGAAAAAAAAAGTGCTCTGGTTTAATATTTAATGACTGGAACTGAGGGAATCCCAGTGATAATGGATGATTTAATATATTTTTTTTGTTCAATGGCTCATGCGGAATGTTTTTTAATGTCTGTTATTGTCTGTATATCAGTAAAAGTTTGTAAAATAGTTTTAAAACTGGAATGTGAGACTTGTGTATACATTTCTGAACAATTTTCTGAGTTGACTAGTAGTCGTTCATCTGAGCCATTGGTCGACTAATTGCACGTTTATGATATACGATTATGTATATTAATTTAATAACTTAAGTACATAGAGTGAGAAAATGGTTTGATCAGTATGATTTAACTTCCACACACTGCATGAAAACTTGGATAAATACCTAATATGATAGCATATGTTAATCTAAGTTAACCCTAAGAATAAAACTAGCAGCCATGTAAATGGCTAACGTTAGACTACTAACATATTTAAAATGAAAAAAACATATTCAGTGTTGATTAATGATAGACCAAAGTTTGCCTGCAGAGTTTGGGGGTCATCCATTCCCTCACTTTAGATTTTTTCTTCCCAACATGATTATTAGCACGTGGATCAGTCAGACCAGTCATGTTAAATTTTCTGTCACTGACTGTGTGACTTCACCATTTCTTACAGAGATTTTTTTTTTTCTGTTACAAATTTAGTTGATCAGGATTCTTCTATAAAGTAATGTGTTTTGGGGGTATAACTTAGTGTTTATTGATTCCCTGATATTAAATAATATTTTTGACAACGTTAAAAGGATAGTTCAGCCAAAAATGAAAATTCTTTCATGATGAACTGTGTTTCTTTCTTCTGTTGATCACAAAAGAAGATGTTTTAAATAATATTGGTAACCAAACAGAGTTTGAACATAAGGACAGGAAGGGAGTAGCTTGATGGAGCACAGGAGATGCAGATAACATGATCCTGACCCTTAAGAAACTTTAATTAATGCTGTCACGTAACAAATCTGTTCAAATATAAAGTTAAATGAATTGCTAATTACTACAATGAAATAAAAATGTAAAGACTGTACAAATATTAGAAATCGTGAATATAAATAATTGGGAATCATGTAAATTAAAATAAAATAAAAACAATGCACATTTCATTTATCTATTATAACATTTGGTTTTGTTTGTTTGGGTGTTTCCTTATAAAAGTCCAGAAATTTCTCAAGTTTTTCGTCAGGTGTCTTTTTTAATTATATGATGTCATTACGTTGCTGTCTTGCCCCCAGCCAATCGCTGCATTGCTGATCGTGGTTTCGAGTATCGATACATAACCCCTTTTAAACCAACCCATGAACGCGCAATTATCTCAGATAACTCAATCCAGCCATACTAATCATGGTACGTTCGAAGAAACAAATTAGCCAGATCCCGATTAGCGTGATGATATCATCTTGGATGTGACATTTCCTCTCGGATGTAATAAGCGACTTACGAAGAACGAGCCCCTGCATTTATTTGTTCCAAAATACAGCAAAAGTAGTGATATTGTGAACTATTTTTACTATTTAAGTTAGCTGCTTTTTATTTGAAAAATAAAATGTAACTTATGTCTGTGATCAAAGCTGAATTTTCAGCATCATTACTCCAGTCTTCAATGTCACATGATCCTTCAGAAATCATTGTAATATGCTGATTTGCTGCTTAAGAATTTTTTTTTATTTATTATTAATATTATTATTATTATTATTATTATCATCATCATCATCATAATCCTTATAATCAATACTTAAAACGGTTGAGTAAAATTTTTTTCAGGATTATTTTAATGAATAGAACGATCCAAAGATCAGCATTTATCATAAATAAAAAGGTTTTGTAAGATTATACACTATACCATTCAAAAGCTTGGAGTCAGTTTTTTTTTTTTTTATTTATTTATTTACTAAGAAATAATAGAAATTGAATGCTATTCTTCTAAACTTAAAAAACCTGAAAAAAAATTTACTCAGCTATTTTCAACATAATAATAATAATAATAATAATAATAATAATAATAATAATAATAATAATAATAATGTTTTGTTCTTTGATCAGCAAATCATAATATTAGAATGATTTCTAAAGGATCATGTGACTTGAATAAAAATGCTAAAAATTCTGGTTTCAATAAATTACATTTTAAAATATATTCAAGTAGAAAGCAGTTATTTTAAATGGTAACAATATTTCACAATATTACTGCGTTTGCTGTATTTTTGATCAAATAAATGCAGACTTGGTGAGCAGAAGAGAATTCTTATAAAAAAAAAAAAAAACATTAAAAATCTTTCTGTTAAAACCGTTTGGCTGGTAGTAATTGCATGCTTGATAATTATTCCTAAATTCTCACTCCAGGCTGAATTTAAAAGTTGTCAGCCCTGTTTGAAGTAACTGAAGTTTTAGGTTTCCTGAACAACATTTACAAAATTCAGTGTAGCCTATAAGTTAATGTTAGATCTTCTGCTCCAACTAGTGTTTAATGAGATGATAGAAGTAAGAGAAATACGTTTCAATAGAATAACATTTGAAGTTATGGTAGGAATGTATAGCTAATAAATTAATCAATTAATCAATTGATAAATGGACTCCTAATCTATCTAACTATCGCCAAAAAAATAATTCTGTTAAACTGGAAATCAAAAAATGTATACATACCAATCACTGGACTAACCTTCTTATATAATGCATTAGAATATATAACATATAAAAACAAGAAAAATATATATTTATATTTAAGGACATCTTAAAGGGGTCATATGATGCAATTTCAATTTTTCCTTTCTCTTTGGAGTGTTACATGCTCTTGGTGCATAAAGAAGATCTGTAAAGTTGCAAAGACTAAAGTCTCAAATCCAAAGAGATATTAATTATAAAAGTTAAGGGTCAACCATACCCCCCTAAAATGACTCGTTCTACCATGCCCCCACATCTCTACATAACTATGTGGGAAGATTTGCATAACGCCGCCCAAATGTTCACACAAAGAAAGAAGGCGTAACGTTTATTCTCTCTGTTGCCACAGCTGCCATGCTGCGGAGTCGATGTGTGTTTCGTGTGTTGAAGTGAAACTTTGTTTGTTCTTCCAAAAGAGGAAATCAGTGGTAAAGTTGTATTTCAACACTGTTCCAGAACAGTCCAACCCAAATATTCCGATGTGTGCTGCGCATTTTTTGGAGGATTAGGATTGTTTCCTGAATCAGCAGCCTGCAATGCATCTGTGGCACAACAGCTGTTTCTATAAAGTTGGGTTCAAAGTTCAAACTTTGCAAGGACAGTCTGGCGCTTCTGACTCACAGCCTGTAGGTAACGTTACGGTTTTTATATTTAAATAATTTTTCAATGATGATTCAAACGCGAGTTTTGTGCAGTAGAGTAGGCTTGTTATTTGTTGTTTCTCAGATCACAAATGCAGACATGGTTTTATGTTTACGCAGGGCGATACGTAACGCGTAAAAAGACAGTATAAGTAATTATAATCAGTAATTATTTCCCCTTTGAATGCAACAAATGCCTCATTTGTAATGGTTTTATTGGTTTTGTCTCGTCTAGTGATGTCCGGATCGTGAAAAAATCTTTCTATTTAACCAGATCTTCTTAGTGAGCCGGTCGAACCAGTTCACCAAATATATCTGAATTGTTTGAAATGGTTCGAGTCTCCAGTACGCACTTATCCACATATAACTTAAGTTATTCGGTTTATAAATGTGCCTTACACTCCCTCTGACATGAAATAAACCAATATCTCCTAACAGTACATTGACTGAACTGCTAAAAGAGAACCGATGATGGGATGTGCACGAGCAGAGCAGCTGGACTGAGTCTTGTGCTGCTGCTGGCCTGGGAGGGCATAATATGTAAAGGGGGGTAACATTTTCGTCACACATTGAGGCATTCGGCCAATCACAACGCACTGAATAGCTGACCAATCAAAGCACACCTCGCTTTTCAAAAATCAACGCGTTGCAGAAGGCGGGGCATAGAGGATAAACTATAATGTACATATGGAAAATACTGTGTTTTTTTAACCTTAAACCACATAAACACATTGCATTACACCAAATACACAGGATAATGTTCTTTTTAGCAGCATCATATGACCCCTTTAAATCCTTTTCTGACTTATCTCAATACACATCAGAAACCTGGCACCAGACCCACTCACTCCCACGCACTCTCCCAACAACAACCTTACAAACTTATAGAAAGAGAAGGGGAACAACAGGAATGAATATTTATATAGAAATACAGATATTTGTATGTATGTGTATATGTGTACACTAATGTATATTATTGACATAATGTATAGTTTTATTATTATATATTTTATTTCTATTATTATAATAGCAACACTTAATGTTTTATATATATATATATATATACATACATATGTCACTCCTCTCTTCCTTTTCTGCTAATGTCTCCACTGCTAAAAGACATACTTCCATAACAAAATTAACAATTCGTCTAACTCTCGCATGCTTTTTAAAACATTTTCCTCGCTCCTTTGTCCTCCTCCTCCCCCTCCTGCTTCAACTCTAATAGCTGACGACTTGGCCTCGTTTTTCATTAATAAAATTTAAAACATCAGTGCACAATTTTCCACACCACAATCCATCAAGCACATCTCACAAACAAACATACACTCATTCACATCATTCTCTTCACTCTCTGAGGCAGAAGTCTCCAAACTCATCTTTTCTAATCATCCTACTACTTGTGCGCTTGATCCTATTCCATCTCATCTCCTTCAAGCCATTTCTCCTGCAGTTGTGCCTGCACTCACTCACATCATTAACACATCCCTTCACACAGGTGTTTTCCCCTCATCATTTAGACAGGCTTGTATAACTCCACTCCTTAAAAAACCCACCCTCAACCCATCTCTTTTAGAGAACTACAGACCAGTTTCCTTTCTTCCTTTCATTGCAAAAACACTTGAACGAGCTGTATTCAACCAAGTCTCTACCTTTCTCACACAGAACAACCTCCTTGACAGCAACCAATCTGGCTTCAGAAGTGGACATTCAACTGAGACTGCCTTGCTCTCAGTTGTTGAAGCCCTAAGACTGGCAAGAGCAGAATCCAAATCTTCAATACTTATCTTGCTTGATCTATCTGCTGCTTTTGACACGGTTAATCACCAGATCCTCCTGTCAACCCTACTGACAAAGGGCATCTCAGGAACCGCACTCCAGTGGTTTGAGTCTTACCTATCAGATAGGTCCTTCAAAGTATCTTGGAGAGGTGAGGTGTCCAAGTCACAACATCTAACTACTGGTGTGCCTCAGGGCTCTGTTCTTGGACCACTTCTCTTCTCTGTCTACATGGCATCACTAGGTTCTGTCATTTAGAAACATGGCTTTTCATACCATTGCTATGCTGATGACACTCAACTCTACCTCTCATTCCATCCTGATGATCCATCGGTAGCCGCTCGCATCTCAGCTTGTCTAACAGACATTTCTTGCTGGATGAAGGACCATCACCTTCAACTCAACCTTGCCAAGACAGAACTGCTTGTGGTTCCAGCAAACCCATCGTTTCATCACAATTTCACCATCAAGTTAGGCACATCAACCATAACGGCTTCAAAAACAGCCAGAAACCTTGGAGTTATGATTGATGATCAGCTAACTTTCTCAGACCACATTGCTAAAACTGTCCGTTCCTGCAGATTTGCTTTATTCAAACATTAAGAAGATCAGGCCCTCTTCTTTCCGAACATGCTGCACAACTCCTTGTTCAAGCTCTTGTTCTGTCCAGGCTAGACTATTGCAACGCTCTCTTGGCAGGTCTTCCAGCCAGTTCTATCAAGCCTTTACAATTAATCCAGAACATGGCAGCAAAATACATTTTTAATGAGCCGAAAAGAATACACGTTACACCTCTATTTATCAATTTGCACTGGCTACCAATAGCTGCTCGCATAAAATTCAAGGCATTAATGTTTGCATACAAAACCACTGCTGGCTCTGCACCCCTTTACCTAAATTCATTACTTCAGACTTATGTGCCCTCTAGAAGCTTGCGTTCTGCAAGTGAACATCGCTTGATTGTGCCATCCCAAAGAAGCACAAAGTCACTTTTACGGACTTTTAAATTAAATGTTCCTTCCTGGTGGAATGACCTGCCCAACTCAATCCGAGCAGCTGAGTCCTTAGCCATCTTTAAGAATCGGCTTAAAACACATCTCTTCCATCTTTATTTGACCCTCTAACTTTTTCACTCACTATTCTAATTCTATTTAAAAAAAAAAAAAAAAAAAAAAAAAAAAAAAATTAACTTTTTTTTTTTTTTTTTTTTTATTTTTTTTATTTTCATTTATTATACAATTATAAAAAAAGACCTCTTACACTAGCTTGCTCTATTCTTTTTCTATTCTATCTGTTTTCTTTTTATTTATTATATTATTTAAAAGCCCTTGCTACGTATACTGTGTTTAGGCTAACTGAGACTTGTTATAGCACTTATATATCATTGCTCTTTTGTTGTTTTTGATTGCTTCCATTGTCCTCATTTGTAAGTCGCTTAGGATAAAAGCGTCTGCTAAATGACTAAATGTAAATGTAAATATTGCATATATATATATATATATATATATATATATATATATATATATATATATATATATACAAACATACATATATAAATACATATATATGTATATATATATATATATATATATATATATATATATATATATATATATATATATATATATATATATATATATATATATATATACCGTACAGGTGCATCTCAATTAATTAGAATGTCGTGGAAAAGTTCATTTATTTCAGTAGTTCAACTCAAACTGTGAAACTCGTGTATTAAATAAATTCAATACACACAGACTGAAGTAGTTTAAGTCTTTGGTTCTTTTAATTGTGTTGATTTTGGCTCACATTTAACAGAACTCCACCAATTCACTGGCACTGCTGAGGTGGTATGGAAGCCCAGGTTTCTTTGACAGTGGCCTTCAGCTCAGCATTTTTTGGTCTCTTGTTTCTCATTTTCCTCTTGACAATACCCCATAGATTCTCTATTGGGTTCAGGTCTGGTGAGTTTGCTGGCCAGTCAAGCACACCAACACCATGGTCATTTAACCAACTTTTGGTGCTTTTGGCAGTGTTGGCAGGTGCCAAATCCTGCTGGAAAATTAAATCAGCATCTTCAAAAAGCTGGTCAGCAGAAGGAAGCATGAAGTGCTCCAAAATTTCTTGGTAAACGGGTGCAGTGACTTTGGTTTTCAAAAAACAGCAGATGACATTGCACCCCAAATCATCACAGACTGTGGAAACTTAACACTGGACTTCAAGCAACTTGAGCTATGAGCTTCTCCACCCTTCCTTCAGACTCTAGGACTTTGGTTTCCAAATGAAATACAAAACCTGCTTTCATCTGAAAAGAGGACTTTGGACCAGTGGGCAACAGTCCAGTTCTTCTTCTCCTTAGTCCAGGTAAGATACCTCTGACGTTGTCTGTGGTGGTGTGGTGGCTCTTGATCCCTTGACCCCAGCCTCAGTCCCTTCTTTGTGAAGTTCACTCAAATTCTTGAATCGATTTTGCTTGACAATCCTCATAAGGCTGCAGTTATCTCGCTTGGTTCTGCATCTTTTTCTTCCACACTTTTTTCTTCCACTCAACTTTCTGTTAATATGCTTAGATACAGCACTCTGTGAACAGCCAGATTCTTTGGCAATGAATGTTTGTGGCTTACCCTCCTTGTGAAGGGTGTCAGTGATTGTCTTCTGGACAACTGTGAGATCATCAATCTTCCCCATGATTGTGTAGCCTAGTGAACCAAATTGAGACACCATTTTGAAGGCTCAGGAAACCTTTGCAGGTGTTTTCAGTTGATTAGCTGATTGGAATGTCACCATATTCTAATTTGTTGGGTTTGTGGTTTTGTGGATTTTTGTTTAGTGTGGTGAAAAATAATGAGAATTAAAAGAACCAAAGACTTAAACTACTTCAGTCTGTGTGCAATGAATTTATTTAATAAACAAGTTTCACAATTTGAGTACTGAGGCCACCACAAAAAAAATAATAATAAAATAAATAAATAAATAAATTGTGTGTGTAAAACATGCTTAGCTCTCTTCCCTTGAGCTTCTCCTCTTCCCAGCCTGATAAAATGATGGATACTTCCTGCTTATATGATCACATGACAGAAAATATGCCTGGATAGAGGGGTGGAGCAGCTTATCCACAGGTTCATCTTACCCCACTCTCCATTTTACTTGCATAAATAGTTATTTTATGCAATATTTCCAACATAAAATATTAATATAATTGAAGTAAGTCTTTTATTACTTTACCTGCTGTCTTGACCCCACCCAACTGTCTGCCCTTATAGATGAATGGAAGCATCTCATTGCCATCCTGAGATATAAATGGCCTCAGTGTAATCCCTCCCAGCACCAGCTCTTTGCAACACTGACTTACACAAATAGAGCAGGGATCTTCAACCCTGCTCCCGGAGAGCTACCGTCCTGCAGACTTCAGTTCCAACCCTGCTCCAACACACCTGTCTGTAATTATCAAGTAGCCCGGAACACCTTGATTAGCTGTTTCAGGTGTGTTTGATTGGGGTTGGAGCTGAAATCTGTAGGATGGTAGCTCTCCAGGAGCAGGGTTGGAGACCACTGTACTAAAGTATCTGTGAGACAGTGTGCAGTTACCATGGAGTCATGGTGAGGAAGTGTCAGACTCTGTCTGCAGGGGCGCAGATAGGATTTTTTAACTGGGGGGGACCAAGCTGTCCAGCAGTCAAATTTTTTCAGTCCAGAAAAATCAACAGCTCAGTCATAGATGATAGTACAGGTGTGTCTCAAAAAATTAGAATATCATAGAAAATATCTTTATTTTTTATAATTTAATTCAAAAAAGCAAACTTTCTTATATTCTACAGTCATTGCACACAAACTGAAATATTTCAAGAGTTTTTTTTTTTTAATTCTGATGGTTACAACTTACAGCTTAGGAAAATAAAAAATTCAGTATCTCAAAAAATGAGAATATTCCTTTTTGAGCTTGATTAGTTTGATTAATTTTAAGTATAAATACTGGGTACCTTTTGGGCTAGTTTAGAACATGCAACAGTTGTCGGGAAGACGATCATCGACACAGAAGGTCATTGCTGAAAGGGCTGGCTGTTCACAGAGTGCTATATCAAAATATACTCATAGAAAGTTGACTTGAAGGAAAAAGTGTGTTAGGAAAAGGTGCACAAGCAGCAGGGATGACCACAGCCTTGGGAAGATTGTCAGGAAAAGCCGATTCAAGAACTTGGGAGAGCTACAAGAGGAGTGGACTGAAGCCAGAGTCAGCACATCAAGAGTCACCACGTGTGTTAGTTTGTTGTGATCTGAAGTCTGTAAGTGAGTTTTGTTGGTGTAAACTAAAGTCCCCCCCCCCCCCCCCCCCCCCCCCCAAAAAAAAAAAATATTTAGTGCCATAAATGTCCATATGCAACTACAGTGAACTGGCATACACACACATTGACACAGCCAACACTACAGTGTTTTCTTTACATTCCTTCAAGTGGTGGACCACAACAGTAAGACAATTACCACCACACCACGTAGTTAAAATTAAAAATTTAACATTACAAACAAACCACAAATACAAACAAGGCCCAGTGCTTAGAATCAACCATTTAATTATGATCAAGAAACACTGGCAGCACAACAAAAACTAACATAAACAGAGGTGTAAGTGGAAAGAATAGCAGATATTTTTATTTATTAAATTGTAACAATTGGTTGATAAAACATTGATCAAAATTAAGATACAATTTATACAAAACTAAAATCTTTTAAAAAAGAGACTACAAAACAAAACTTAATGAAGTGGTCAAAATGTTTTACCCATGTCTACAGACATATCTCATGATGTATCATATCTTTCTCATGCTGCATGCTCACTTTCATAATCAACATTGATTAAATTAAAAAACATAATGACGTCACATATTTTCCAACCCAGCCCTCAGCCCTGTTGTAACCGTCATTGTTTAGGTACCTTAAACACGCACGTACAGTCTCAGAGTCATCGCTGCAACCAGGAGATGAAGAGAGCTGAGATCCACATCACCTAGCACATCTTCGTCTCTGCCACCCCAGGGTGCTAGCGCGACCAGTGCCGTTGCTAGGAGAGCGCCTCTGCCTCGCGAGTGGATGATAGCCCTGAAGACGCCTAGCAATGGTATACCTTTAGTGGTAGTATACTTTTAGTTAAGTTATACCTTAAGAGTCTTCATAGCGCGATAAGAGACAGCGTTATCGGAAAACGTAGCCCAGGTATGATGCATATGATGCGTAACAGAGATTCCAAAGCACTCTTCTTTGGTCAGAACCATGGAGATAGGTCCGTCCTATGCACCGAAACTTTTTTACAATGCAACAAAATATTTAAAGAGCATCAAGCTATTAAAATCTATATTATGTATACTCACAGATAATTTAACAGTATATTAATCAGTAATTTTTATTAAACAGTGATTGGATAACGTTTTTAATTTAACGTTCATAATTTGTCTGGCCCATCCAAACTGGAAACTGGAATGATGTGCCATGCTGTGCCTGGTTTGCGCTTAAGTAAAAAAAATAAAAATAAATAAAAAAAATTCTGGCCAATCCAAGGCCCTCTGCACACATGGGGCCCCTAGGCTGCAGCCTATGCAAGCCTGTGCATTAATCCGCTCCAGGTCACCACGCTCAGACGTCTTCAGGAAAAGATCTACAGCTGTCACATTCCTAGAACCAAGCCACTCCTGAACCAGAAAAAACCTAAAAAGCATCTCACCTGGGGTCAGGAGAAAAAGAACTGGACTGTTGCTCAGTGCTCCACAGCCCTCTTTTCAGATGAAAATAAATTTTGCATTTCATTTGGAAATCAAGGTCTGGTGTCTGGAGATAGACTGGAGAGGCACAGAATCCAAAGTCCAATGTGAAGTTTCTGAAGTCAGTGATGATTTGGGGTGCTGTGATGTCTGCTGGTGTTGTTCCATTGTGTTTTATCAAGTCCAAAGTCAGTCCAGGCATCTACCAGGAGATTTTGGAGCACTTTAGGCTTCCATGTGCTGACAAGCTTTATGGAGATGCTGATTTAATTTTGCAGCAGGACTTTAGCACCTGCCCACAGTGCCAAAACCGCTTCCAAGTGGTTTGCTGACCATGATATTACTGTGCTTGATTGGCCAGACAGCATACCTGACCTGAACCTCACAGAGGATCTATGGGGTATTGTGAAGAGGAAGATAAATAACATCTGAAAAACAATACAGAGAAGCTGAAGCATTTTCAGAAAATATTCAAATTTTTTGAGATACTGAATTTTTAATTTTTCTAAACTGCAAGTGGTAACCTTCAGAAAAGAAACAAAAAAACTCTTGAAATATTTAATTTTTTGTTTTGTGTGTATTGAATATAGGATAATTTGCTTTTTTGAATTAAATTACAAAAAATAAAGAACTTTTCCATGATATTAAATTTTTTTGAGATGCACCTGTATATGATCACTATGGTTACTGCTACAGGCACAATTGAGGCAGCTACCAGCTCCTCATAGGACCCCGGGGTCAGAAGTCATAGCACATACACACACAGAGAATGTAAACATCAGTGGCAGTACCATCATCATGTGTGTTTATTGACAACAGAACAGCGTGTAGTGAGAAGGTGGGTACAAAGTAATGGTTAGATTATTATTGTGCTTCAGCCTGCGACTGCCCTGACCCGATTCTTTAGCACCAAAACAAACACACCCATACCCCAAAAGGACCTGCTAACGGTGGCTGAGAGAGCTAAATTGTGCTGCAAATGACTAAAACACCTGCAAATTATGAAAACATCGTCATTAATTTGACAACACGCGCTGCAAATACTCACAATACAAACAAATAAAGAAATGTGCTGCAAAAACACAGACCACATCGGAAATATTTAAGGGAACCGTAAAGTGAAAAACATGGCTGAGACATTATTTATCAATGTTTGCTCTGAAAAGATCTTTGTTTATTTTAACATCCTGATCATACGATTCCTTAGCTTTTTGTTGTTGTTGTTGTTGTTGTTGCTTTTTTGTGTGGATATTATTAGCCTAAATAAGCTGACTTGAATACACAATTACTGTAACTGTGAAAGGTTATGTAAGCTGGCTAACTTACTTTTACAACTTACTGTACCTTACAAAAACTAACCATAGCCTATGGTTTTACTATTGAAATTAATTAATTAATAAATACATTTATATAAAAAAAGCAAACAAAAAATGGTTACTGTAATCGTGCACAAATTAACCATGCATTTACTACTCTAACCATAGTTTAACCATGGTATTTGTACAACTGTGATTATACAAATGGTAATCAATACGGCAAAAATTAAATTTTCGTTTTGTTGGGGTAATTTTGTTTGTGTTGAGTATTTGTGTAAGAAGGATTTAGGCCGAGTGGATTCCATAAGCGGGTCTTTATTATAGGATCTGAGCATAAAATCCAAACAATAGTCACAACTCGTGGTCAGGTCACAGGCTTGGGTCAAAACACAGGCAAAACAATCCACAGGCAGACAAATCCAAAACAGTAATCCAAAAACGTGAGTCAAAAGAGCAAAAGCAAAGGTCATAACCAAAATCAACAATGGAACAATGAAAGAACGCTTAGTAAGGCAGTGAACTGGCAATACTTTGCAAAGTGGCAGTACAAACACATGACTTAAATACAGGGTGACAGGAAATGACAAGACAGGAACTGATGTGGCAGGAACAGGAAGTGGCAAAGTTCAATATTCAGGTGAAGGCTCCCTCTGGTGGACTGGAGCCTGATCAAACGTTACAATTTGCAGCTCGTTTCTGTATTTGTTTGTGTTGTGAGCATTTGAAGCTTGTTTTTGTATTTCGTTGTGTTGCAAATATTTGCAGCACGCGTGCTGTCAAACTGATGAAGATGTTTTCTTAATTTGCTGGTGTTTTTCTATTTGAATGTGTTTTGTGAAGTTGCAGCGCGTCGAGCTCTCTTGGCCACCATGCCTCGCCCCTATTTTGAAATCTTCGCCCCACACATACATATGCAACCATGGCAACGACAATTGCAGAAACAAGTGAGGATGACACACAAGCATATTCAAACAAAAGCAAACATGGATAAGTTGCGTGAAACAAAGCAAAATCAACGTTACTCACCTATCAAAAAGAAACAAAGCAACCTTGGCGTCCGATTCGAGCCCTTCCCACTCCTTGAGTTTCTCTCCACCGCTTTAAAGCTGCTGTGATATTTACGCTGGTCCTAACTCTTGCCTGATTGTAACCCTTCTTTTTAATGTTTTGTTTCTCTGATATTTTCCTCTTTTTATCTGCCATCTCTCTCAATCTACAGTCGATCTGCTAATATGCTAATTTTGAATAAAAGCATCTGCTAAATGACTAAATGTAAATGTAATTTAATATGCGTCCTGTGCACTCAAATTGAGCGCTCTCTTCTCGGTTACTGCTGATTGGCTACAAGTGTGTTTTGGGACTTTGTCAGACACTGCGGTCAGAAAAAAATCACTTAATACACGTTTAAGGAATGGCGGGCAGGTTCGCCACTACTTAGACCAAGGGTGTCAAACTCAGTTCCTGGAGGGCCACAGTCCTGCACAGTTTAGATATAAACTTAAACACACCTGATCCAGCTAATTTAATCTTTTAGGCTTATTTGAAAACTACATGATGTGTGCTGGAGCAGGGTTACAAACTAAACTCTGCAGGGCTACGGCCCTCCAGGAACTGAGTTTGACACCCCTGACTTAGACTAATGTACATAGTGGAAACCGTGGAAACCCTGATTAATCCTCTGTTTACAAATAGAGCCTTTCATTGCGAGTGAGGGGGACGGATCGGGTTACTATGAATCTAGTGCCATCTGTCTGTCTGGTGTTTTGTGTGTCTTGCTCCCCAAGTGCCTTCCTCTCCCTTATTTGTTTTTCTTCCTGTTCCTGCTCCCTGATTGTTTCTCATTTGATTCCAGGTGTGTCTCCTCTTCCTCTGATTAAGTTGTGTATTTAAATTGTTTCCTGTTTTGAGTTCTTTGTCTGAGGAGCTGATGCAGACATGGAAGTTACTATCACTATACGAACACAACAGACGCGCTAAAGACAAACAACAGATCAAACTTATTCTTAGTGCGGCGGTCGCCAGGAGGTGAAGGATCGATGATGCTGGCAAAAGCCGGGAAGCTGAAGGAAGGCGGTGGGCATGAATTGGTTAGTGAATGGGTCAGGATGGCAGGATCTTGGTATGAGGATGTTGATGATATGGATAGTGAGGAGTGGATGGATGTTGGGGGTGAGAAAGAGAGGGGTAGAGGAAGAAGGCAGAGAGAAGGGTGTAAGGATAGGATAAATAAAAGTCAAAAAAGGGGTTTGGAGGAGAATAGTGTTGAGGAAAACGAGCAAATGGTGTGGAGGAAGATGGATAATGAAGACTTCAAAGTTATACTTATGTTTAGGAGAGAAGATGAGCACATACGCTTAAGTCCAGTTGCACTCACCCAATTAAAAAAGAAGCTAGGTGAAGTAGAAATGGCGAAAATACTTCGTGATGGAAACATTATGATAAAATCTAAAACAGAGGAACAAAGGAGGAAAGCATTACTCATTGGAGACATATGTAAAAAGAAGGTAGCGTATAAAAAAAATGTAATAAATGGAAA